>NW_027433085.1:0-2316 GCF_044706935.1 Curcuma longa
GGTGCGGCCCCGTGGCTGACCACTTGCGCAGCCGGCCGCCGGGTCTGGTGGCGGCCCGGTCACCGGCCTGGTGGCGCGCCCGGCCGCCGGGCTGATTGTGCGGCCTGCCGCAGGCTTGTGTAGTCTTGTAGTTGATGCTTTACTTTGCTTGTAGTCTTGTTCTTGACTCTTGTAATATAGCTTTTGTTTTTTTTTTGTTATGAATCAATGGTATGATGAATTCTGTAATATGCCTTAGTCTCTTTGCTTCTTCTGTGTTCTTGTCATGCTTCATGATTTTGATTGCTTAGGAGACTTATTTCTTCCACGTAACTTCCTCACAAACACATTGAATTCGTGGGCACTTACTCGTAATTAAATAGGTGTGGCGATCAATATGATATCTGTGTAATTTTAATGATTCAGATTCATATTGATTTCATACCTCATGATGATATTTATTATGAGGGAAAAAACTCTAAAGACATCACACCTTTTAGATTGGTTACTTGATGGTGATTAGCTAGGAATATATAATCACTTTATCTTATGCATTGACCTCTTGACAGTGAAAGCCCAGATTTAATGATTCAATTATGAATCTACTTATTTGGTGGAAATTTTGGACAAGGTGCACAAAGGCTTTGATGTGTTGTCTAAAATTCGTTGTCTGAAATCTGAATGTCAGGCTTAGACACAATTCCTAAAAGAAATTTTAAGTAAACTCCCATGGATAAATATCTCAAATCTTCTGTTTGGATGGATTCAAAATAAATTTTAATTGATCAGGAGGATTTTGCTAAATTATCATTGAAATACTACTAATCATGAGTATTCAATTTCTGAGATAACATCATGTAGCAAACATAAATAATTGAGACTCGTGTCATGCTGTCATTGTTTACTTTTCATGGTAATAATATGTGAAAGGATAAAGTACTCTAGCAAAAAAAAAAGTTGATGGAACATAGAAATTCCAACCACTATTGGGATTAAAGAATCACAATATTGTGATAATTAGAATTCTAATTCTCATGTTTTAATAATTTTTTGATTTTGACCATTTGTTTGGGGCAAGAGCATCCCAATAGTATTGTTATAGGTATTCAAACTTCCAACAGTGTTGTTACGCGGATTCAAACATCTGATCTTTGACCGGAAGCCCCAAGGATCTAGCACTATAAAAAAATCCACAAATAGCGACCGATTTAATTTCGGTCGCTAATTTAGCGACATAAGATCGCTATTTAGCTATCGAATTTAATTCGGTCGCTAAATTAACAACCAAATTATAATCGATCGCTAACTTAGCGATCGAAGTTCAATCGGACGCTATTTAGCAATCGAAGTGAAATATCGATCGCTATTTAGCGATTGAAATGAATTGTTAGGTGTTAAAATAGCAACCAAAATTTAATTGGGTCAGTAATCTTAGGATTGGACGACCTGAAAAGAATTTAGCGACCGAATTTAGGTTCGATCGTTAATATTTAGCAACCGAATCGATTTTCGATCGCTAATTTAGCGATTGAAATCCAGTTCGGTCGCAGCAATCGAAATCTGGTTCGGTCGCTAAAAAAAATCCGGTTCTGTCGCTAATTTAGCGACCGAACCGGTGTTCGGTAGCTAATTTTAGGGATTTTTTCTCTCCCAAAACTTAAACACACGTAATCTCTCGATCACCCAAAGCTTCTCCTCTTCTCTTCTCCTCTACTGTGCGCCGATCTCTCCAATCTCCTCCTCCAACGTGATTTTCCTAGCGGGATCTCCTTCTCCGACGTTTGTATATTTTTAAGTTTTCACAGTTTTGGCTTGTATATTCATAATGATACCATGAGTGCTTTAGGGCGTCCCCAAAATATGTTTTTAGATACCGCTATACAATTACAACCCATCCTTGCTCAATGGGTACAAAACACCCATGCTTTAGCACCTGGCATAACAGCTCCTGGTGCAATAGCAAGTACCAGCTAACCCTAAATTTTTTTTTCCCTTGGTCCCCTTGGGTGCGGCCCCGTGGCTGACCTCTTGCGCAGCCGGCCGCCGGGTCTGGTGGCGGCCCGGTCACCGGCCTGGTGGCGCGCCCGGCCGCTGGGCTGATTGCGCAGCCTGCCTGCAGGCTTGTGTAGTCTTGTAGTTGATGCTTTACTTTGCTTGTAGTCTTGTTCTTGACTCTTGTAATATAGCTTTTGTTTTTTTTTTGTTATGAATCAATGGTCTGATGAATTCTGTAATATGCCTTAGTCTCTTTGCTTCTTCTGTGTTCTTGTCATGCTTCATGATTTTGATTGCTTAGGAGACTTATTTCTTCCACGTAACTTCCTCACAAACACATTG
>NW_027433086.1:0-5931 GCF_044706935.1 Curcuma longa
GTTTGCTTATAGTTAAATAGGTTTAATTAGATAATTAATGAGTTAGTTAAAGTATTAATTAGTTTAATATTTAGTTAATAATTAATTAATTAAAAATGATGAATTGATCTTGGTTAAGTTAGTGTTTGATCCGGTTAAGGTTAATTTGAGTTAACTGGATTTGATTGGGTTAATCTAGCCGAGTTGTGTTAATTTGATTTAATTAGGTTAATCAGATTAAGTTGTGTTAATTGGACTTGGTTAGGTTAAATTTGGTTGAGATGTGAGATTCGATTGGGAGTTAGTTTGTGTTAGTTTCTTTGTGTGATTTTCGGTTTGTATTTGGATGTGTGGCTTTTGGACTTATGCTTGTATACGTGGATTTTATCATTGTATTAATTCCACTCGTGCAGTTTCCATTTTCGTAGTCTAGTGGAGTTTGTTGTCGGTCGTTGTTGTGGTTGTATCTCATTGGTTTGATGTTGTGGTATTTTTACATGCATGTGTTGTACTAGTAAGTGGCCATGTGAGCCTTTATTCTGATAGTTGGATATTTTCTATATCTTGTAGTATGTGGTTGAGGCTATGTGGGTCTTATGTTGAAATGTTTCAGGAAAAGTTGAATTGTTACAAGGGAGATGCTGCCGAAATTTTTTCAAACAGCCATCTCTCGGGATGTGACATATGGTCTTTATTTCTCCGAGCTCTAGTTGCTCCTTTGCTGCTGGTGGTGTCGTCCGATTCTTATGAGTAGGACACTAGTTTTTATAGTGTCCTCTCTCCCTGCACTTAAAACATATTATATAAAACTTAAAATGAACTTTAGAATAGTTACCTTTCTCCCCCTCCAACTTTGCCGTCTTGCTCCCGTGGCAGTTAGTCTGATCAAGAGCCAGCCAGCTCTGATACCAATTGTAGGATCGTTGAGAGTGCTAGAGGGGGATGAATAGCGCTATCGGTAGTATTTTCAAATTTCATAAAGTTGCCTGTGAATTGTTACGATCAGAGTTGTAAATGTAGCGGAAAAGAAAAACACAATGAAAAAGAACACGGGTGTTTTACTTGGTTCACAGCTACAAGCTGCTATTCCAAGGCCCATGATCAGTTGATCGTTTACATTGGGTAATCAACTAAATAACTCCCCTCTTATGAAAGGGAGTTAAATATTACAAAAATATAGGAATGGTAATAACATTACCATCCTTAGAAATGAAGTAAAAAATCGTTTAGATTTACTGAAGTAAAGTAGATGAAGACTCCTTGTGCAACACTTCGGCATTACGACGACATTTCTGGTTGTTGCTTCACATGCAGATGATCGTTAATTATCTCTGAATTGATGCAATGAGTGGTCTCCCTCGATGCTCTTATATAGGGCTTTCTGGGCGCCTAGAATCCTTTCTAGGTGCCTCCACGTTGACTGTCGATCCACCATCGGCGCTGCTGACTCAACATTTCCAGACCCCTATATCCTTTTTTGGGCGCCTGTATGCTGCCGTGGAGATTCTGAATGAACTTTGACTTCTGCAATGCTTATTCAAATCTAGGCGCTGGGAACCACTCCGGGCGCCTAGAAGTTGAGGTGTCCCGACCATTGGGACTTGCCACCTCACTGTTTCATTGGCTCCATTCTACTGACGTCCGATCACCTAAAACTAATCAGAGCGCCTAGACTCCAATCGCCTAGATCCAGATAAGGGCGTTCGAAATCAAAGTTCCTATGTCTTCTTTCCTGCATTACAAGTTAGCACAAAACTAAAAATAACAGGAAAAGATAAATAGTTTTGCAACTATTTTTGGTCTTAACTTTGGATTTTCAATGAAATCCTGGGTTAGACCGACGCCTACTTTTCCCACACTAGGAACGCGCCCTTATCCACTCCACTTGAAAAATTTTATCTATTTGTCAACCAAGTCCTTCAGACTTGTTGGACTTTCTTCTTAGCCTCGATCCTCGATCCTCTGAATTTTCTACTAGACATTTGGTCCACCTGACCTGCCGAGACTTTCACTGCTAGATATCTGATCCACCTGACCAGCCTGGACTCCCACTACCAACCATCTGGTCCACCTGACCTGTCTGGACTTTCACTTGGTGCACTTGAACTGCCAAGACTTTAGCCTAGTCCTCCAGACTAGGACTTTTACTATCTAGCCTCCAACCAGGAGTGTCATCACTAGCCTCCAGCCAGAGATTTCCCATTGCCTAGTTTCCACTAGGACTTGCCTGTGCCTAGTCTCAACTAGCGCTTTTCTGTGCTCTCTGCACACTTAAATCAACTCGTTAGTAATCACCACACACTTAACTTGAACATCTTGCCATTATCAAAATTAATGTTCGATCATCTGGTACTCCCTGTACCAACACATATTCCAATTAATTTTTGAAAAACCTAAGTTGTTACTAAGAGTTTTGAAAAATGGGTTAAATAACATAAGTTTTGAAAACTCGATTTGAAAAACATAAGTTTTGAAATAAAAAAGTTTTAATAAACATAACTTTTTGAAAAAAATTACTGGTTTAGAGGACTATTTTTAAAATCAATTCTAGTCTACCTATTTTTCCTATTTGGTTAAGCCCAGAAGGTTCAATTCGATTAGGTTAAGTTATTCAATTTGGATGACTTTAATAATTAAGTTTAAGATTTTAATGAAGGTTTATTTTAGGTGAATTGTGTGAGTTTGTTAATCTTATTTTTCATTAAAATTGAGTTAGATGAATTTGGATTTATTAAAGTTCAAGTTAAACTTATTTAAGCTATTGATATTATTTGATTAAGGTTTAATTACTTAAATTAATTTTTATTGAATTAATTAATTATAATTTATTAAGTTAAGTGTTGATTAATTTAAATAAGATTATTTGAGTTTTTAATTTATTTAGAATTTAGGTTAAGTTTAATTATGTTTTTAATTTAGTTAGTTTCAAATTATATTAAATCAATCACACTTATTTCAAATTTTCAATCAGTTAGGGTTATGGAGTTGTGTGAGATGGTTTATTAATTTTATTCTTGATTAATTCAATTTTGAATTCTAAGACTCAATTAACCTTAAGTTAAATTCAAGTTTGACTATTAATCAATTAAGTATATATTTCAGGTTTTAGCTTCAGGCCGTTGCGAGGCACAGAAGGTCTTCTTGGTATCGGAGCAACAATCACTTTCTAAGACAAAGTCAATTCATAAAATTATATACTTAGTTAACCAAATAAAAATTTTTAATCTAATTAGTCTAGGATTTGGCGATGTAGCTTCAGTTAGTTTCATTTAGTTAGGCAGACCAAGTAGAGTACTCCTTGCCCCACTTGGCTGCCTAGATCAAGTTTCTCTAATGTACTATCATCTTGCCCTACCTTAGTACAAGGTTGGGTAAGTATAAATAAGGCCTTTGCCCTTAGCCTAGGTTCAGTCTAAATTCAGAAATAAAAAAAATAACAATCAAATTATTTAGCTATGATGGTTTTTCTATTGGCTCCCTTTTGATCATGACCCTTATAAGATCTAGTCAGATAGTGAATCTGATCCTTGGGGACCAAATATTGATTCAGTCCGACTTGATTAGTTAAGATGGACTTGGGAACCCATGCTTGGATTCGTTGTCTATTAATTCAATTTACCAATGATAAGTACAATTTGAATCATGTTTTAGACTTATATCAGAGTCTAGATTGATTGAATACGACCCTTTGAGTTTCATGTACTATATTGAGATACTTAGAACCCGAGGTGAACCGTTCCAATGATCTTTGAAGGCTTTTAACTTGAGTTTTCAAATTGAAATTTTCTTCCTTAAGTTGTTAGACTTGAGTTGAAGTTCCAATTTGAACTTGCTCAGTTGAAATCCTCAGGTCAGTCTTCTCCTTAAAGGTTTGACCCTTTTGGACATACTTGACCTACAAATTTGATTTGGTTAGCTCACGAGTCAAATCATAAATTAAGAAATACAATCTATTTACTAGGGGAGAGTCTACCTCGCTATTAGAATCATCTGAAATGGATATAGATCTGTGGCTTCTTTCAGACTCGACTTTAAATTTGGATCCAGACTTGGGCTCAGACTCAGATCCGGACTCAGTTTTGACCACTTGATCTTGCACCGGTAGTGTTAGAATGTTCGCTTGGGCTTGTTCTTCTTCATCATAATCTTCTAAAGATGACTAGTCCCATGTGGCTATTAGAGCTTTCCTTCTTCATTGATTCTTGTCCTTCTTCTGATTTGGACATTCTGACTTATAAAGACCCTTTTAGTTGTAGTCGTAGCACATTACTTCGGTATTGATATTATTTTAATTTGATGCAGATGGCTTGTTCATTGTTTGATTCATTTTCTTGATCTCGTGCTTTGTATACCCTTTCTTTCTTTTGAACAATTTTTGAACTAGGTTTAATAGTTCAGAGTTGAGTTTTTCATCATCTTCTGAATCCAATTCATCTTTGGATTCGAGCTCCACTCAAGATTTGGAACTTGGCTCCTTCTTCTTGTGTTGACTTGCAATTAAGGCAATACCTTTCTTGAGTAGAGGAGCATTAGCCTGTTCATATAACTCAAATTCAATAAATAGCTCATCTGATTCAACTTTTGAAAGGTCTCGAGAGACCTTGAGCATCGACCATTAATGCCCACAAGGTAGTTCTCAAAAACGCTTTCAATGCGTACCTTTCACGTCTCAATTTTTGATTGGTTGTCCAATTGCATGGAAGCCATTAAGAAGGTCTTGGATTCGGGTGTGAAGTTGGCTTGCAAATTCTCCTTCCTACTTTTTAATATTATATAGTTTATTTAAAATTAGATCTCTTTTACTTACTTTTGTATCAATGGTTTCTTCATTCAACTCGATTAACTTTCCCACAAGTTCTTTGCACCATTGAAGGGTCCTACCTGATTGAGTTGCTCCTTCATTATGCCGCACTAGAGGGTCTGTATGGCTTTTGGATCAGCTTTAATTTTTCTCTTGGTTTGTTAGTCCCACTTATCATAAGCTAGGGGGACTCCTTCATTGGTAAGGGAGTGTATCCAGTTTGGATAATTATTCACATCTCCACCTATGTCTTCAAGTGATACTCCATCCAACCTTTCTAGTAGCTGAAATCTTCCCTGGAGAAGAGAGGGTGGATGGTTTGTATTGTAGCCTTTTTGATAGGCCATTAGAACAAATCTCTTGCATAGAAAAAATTTAAATAATGTATCAACATTTAATCTTGGATTAGTAGTACGGGAACAAAGAAGCATAAATAACGGAAAACTTCTCGAGTGATGTTTGTACCAAATTTGAGGAACTCCAAAAAAATTGAACAAGTTGTTAAAAAGAGGTGATTGCACCAATTCAGACTACTTGATTTATGAGTGAAGAAAACAAACAAACTTTTTGCTCGAATGGTGGTTTCACTAATTCAGCGTACCCCTACTCTAATACCAATTGTAAAACCGTTAGAGCATAGAGAGGGAGTAAATAACACACTTTACTTTTTCACTCATTTTTGAGAATTTATTTTAAGTACATGTAGAAAATGGAAAACTCAATCACAAACTAAATAATACTTTTCTGTTTAGTTGGTTCACAGCATCTGGCTGCTATTTCAAGGTCTACAATCCTTGACTGCTTACGATGGGCAATCCACTAAAGGACTCTTTCTCGTTAACTTTTACAAGAAGAGGAACGGTAACATGTTTACCATTCCTAGAGAATAAATGCAAAAAAGATGAAACAAAACTTTACTACTAGTTACCAACTTTACTTGAGAACTTGAGCACAGTGTCGATGTAGCATCTTGGCATTGTAGTAGGGTCTCAGGAGCGTAGAGCACATGAATAGCTATTGCAGAATCGTTGTGAATGTCATTTCGAAGGCTCTTTTCGAGGGTGCTTTTATGGAGTAATCAGGGCTCTTGGATCCCCTTCCGGGCGCCTTTACCATGGGTTATCCTATCCACTGTAATCACTGACTTAGCA
>NW_027433087.1:0-4286 GCF_044706935.1 Curcuma longa
TTATTTCACACGATAATTAAACCCCCAAATTAAAGAAAGGTCAATTATCAGTTCAATATTGACGGTAAACTATCCAAATTAATCAGAATTTTTCAAGTATACCAACAAGCATATATCACAGCAGTGTATATCATTATTGGATCCAAAAATAACAAAATCCTAATAGGTGTTATTCAAATTACAAGTGCCATGATCTTTCTCATTAATACAAACCAAACTTTTAAAGAATATAAATTAATTAATTAGTAAATTTCTAATCTACGTTCTGATGTCTGGACATGTTAATAGTAGAAAGGGATTTAATTTTTTGAGTGCTCTTATAGCGAGCAGAGATTATCTCCCACCTCCCAAGAGAGAATATGACTAACAATACTAGACATCAATGGCTTCTAAACAATTTTAAATACTTGTACAAAAGATCATATATGTATGGACAGACAATTTGTAATTTTATAAATAATTAAAAGGATGTAGAATGTTTTTATGGTCAGTTCTTCACAGGAAACTTCAATTTTGTCATTGATTTAAGTCTTTGCAGAATAACACGGGTCAACTAGGACTCAGTGATGACTTTTCAAATATGGTAGAAAAATATACAAAGACATGCGTCAAGATATGGACAGACAGTAGGAATTGTTGTGGAAAATCCAGTTTAAAAATTAGCACACAAACCTCATCCTGGCGATGAGAGATCAGGAATTAGTTCATCAAAAATGGGATAAATTGGAGTCAATTATTGATCAGATAAGTTCCAATTAATGGAAAATAAATAAATCAAATAAAAATAACAGAATTGACATCATTAAATATACATCATGTCAAGTACTTCTCAATAATGTAAGCATGCCAAACTTTTTATTAAAATGGGAAAAAATAAGATTGAAATTATAATAATTTTATTATAAAATATATTAGGTTTAAACTGTCCACTAGATTAATTACAAAACCTAAAAAAAAAGGAATTGTCACATGTACTTGCAACTATTTAAAATTATAAAGGATGCTATTATACAGTGGCAAAAGGGAACATAAGATATGGTTCATATTTGAGCTTTGAATAGTTTAGATACATACAACAATTTTAATCGAAATTATTGTATAAACTTAAATTAGGTCCAGGACATAAAGCAAGAATCTATATTTCAAATTTGGACCATATAAATATAAATATGTGTGACAATATATATATATATATATATATATATATATATATATATATATATATATATATATATATATATATATAATTAACAGTGGAATGACATCAACAGCTTCAAATAATATAGTAAATTTTGCACCACAAATATTTAATTTAGACAAAGTCAAGGAGTGTTGGAAATGAGAAGAAAAATAATGCAGCTATTAAATTTCCACAATTTGTCAAGACACTGCTCTCGTTCTCTCCCTTTCAGTTTCTTTCTGGTGTCTCTTGAATCACTTATAATTCGATTCCACAATTTAACGTAAGGCCAATCCTTGGGCGTGCGCTATTTTTGTTGATCAACAAAAATAAGCTAAGCTCCAGTAAATTATATATTGATCAAACAAATTAAATAAAATGAACATAATGAAATTGACATCATGTCATATATATATATATATATATATATACTTTTCTTGAAAATGAAAAAATATTATTGAAATTATAATAATTTTATTTATAATATTAAAAAATATGCACTAGATTAATTACAAAACAAAAAAAAAATGAAACTTATAAATTGTTAAAGCTGAATCTGGTGCTAGATTCCTAATCAGGGTCTAAAAGATTCTAGCAATTATCTCAATTTTTATTTTAAAAAAAAAATGCGGTTGAGAAAAAAAATATTAAACTCCTATAAAGATATTTTTGTAGCTCCAAGTCCTAAATGAGGTTTAGGTTGAGGCTTATCCAAAGATAACTAAACTGAAGCTTATCTTAAAATTTATCGATGCTGTTGATAATTTAATTAAGACGGATCGACTCTATAAATAGACGACAATAGAGTTGTTAGAACTCCATCCCACACTTAATTGAGCTAGTAGCTAGTGTAGTGTACTGTGAAGTAGGTGATAGATGGGAAATCCGATTCCTTGTAGAATAATAACTAGGAACGATGGATCTCCTCTCCACTTCATTGCAGTTCCTCTCATCATCTTCCTCATCACTTCTGCCCTCTTGCCGCCAACCATAGGAGCAGCAGCTAGCGGCGTAGCCTTAGACCCTAACAAACGTTAGCAATCAGCTAGAATCATGTTAAAATTAATATATGCTTTAAGTTGATTTATTTCCCATATGAATTAGTGTTAGTGCTATTATATATTATTTATGCCTTCTTAGTTCTGCCTTTGTGACTAACTATTAGCCTTCAACTGGCCATTGCAGCTGCATGCCAAGGAAAGACTGGCCAACGATACAATTGCGGCGCCAAATCAGGTAGCATCAAGTTTTACTTCAAAAGAAACATTTGATAATTATTTTCTTGTTTATATATGCTAGCTTAATTAATTAATTAGCTTTCTCATTTTTTATGTTAAAATTAATTATCTTTCTATTGGTGTTGCAGAGCCGCCACGGAGAACATGCGATCCTAAAATCTACCGATGCCCTCCATAGTGCAACCTTAATTCAAACAAATGTTAAAGAAGAACATCCCTCTCCACGAATCCGCTTGTGTGTGTATATAGTGTATATATATATATATATATATATATATGGTTATGACTTATCATCTTGTTGATGGCAATAAAAAAGTGAGGGAAATCTTGATGAACATCAAAACAAGTGTATGCATGGTCTACTATGTATTTTGATAAATATAAAGATTACTTATCTAACTACGAATTACTTATATTAATTAATCTAATTCCACAAACAACTACTCTTTTATATTCTTTGAATTCTATGGACTTGTATAATGTCTTATCCAATTTAAGTAGTCTAATTTCACAAACAAGCACTCCTCTTGCATACAACATCTGAATATAGAAAAAGAAATTTTGTGACACAACCTGTACGTGTGTGTGTGTGTGTATATATATATATATATATATATATATACAAATGAGTACAACATGCATCCTTCTTTGTGAAACTCAATTGAACATTTAGGAAGATAAAACACTTAGTTTCATAGTCTAAACTATTAAATATATTTTGAATGAGACCTCTATATGTTGGAATTCTTTGAGAGGTTCAAAATCCATGGAAAATAGAGTTTTGTCAATCAGTCTAATATGTAACAATTTGGTTAGGTTTAACAATGTCAATAAAAGACTTAAACTGGAAGAGAGAATTTTTCTATTATATCTTCTTTTGTAACAATGTCAATGCTTCTTATGTCGTCATAAGAATTGCTAGTTGATTTTGAAGAATTTATAGTCATCTAGTATCATAGAATAGGAACATATATATTATTAAATTAGACCTATAATTACAAAACTGAGCATAAATCTAAATTGATCAAAATTAATAAGAAAGGCATTTTACGAGTTCATAGAGTTCAAGGAAAAAAACAAAGAGCTTATGTTAGAATTCGAGACCAGTTTTAGCCAAAACTTTTATATAAACTAAGTTATTCAATATTGGAGTTTTGGATAATCTAAATTCATACAATAATTTTGGTTGAAACTTTTATATATATTTAAATTGTTCAAAATTGAATAAGAAAGAAATAAGTGTAGAGGATTAAAGGACACATATTCATATAACAATTATATAGACGGCCTAAATTATTCATAATTATTAAATACAGTGACTCCAGGAGTCCATAGTGCCGGTCAAGAGAACAAAACATAGATTCATATTTAGGATTGGATAATTTAGATCACATGTTGTATTTTTGATAAAAAAAATTATCACATGTACTTAAACTATTTAAAGTTAATTAGTAAAGAAAGGTATTATACGATGCCAGAGGGTTCAAGAAACAAAAGATAAAATTCATATTTGAGTAGTTTTAACGATTTAAGTTCATGTAATATATAATTTTGACCGAAACTTCTATATAAACTTAAATTATTTAAACTTTAATAAAAAAGATAATATATATTGTATAAGTCCAAAGGATATATATTTAAGTGCATATATACCATCAAAACTGCTACATAAATTGAAATTATTTAAAAGTATAAAACAAACACAATGTACAGGCCCATGGGTTTAAAAAATAAAATAAAACAAGCATGAGTCTATATTTTAAATTTAGATTATATGGAATATGCGACAGTTTGACCAAAAATGGCATATATATTCGTCTTCTATGACTCTAACAGTGACATATGATAACAAAATCTTTAAATAATAT
>NW_027433088.1:0-5613 GCF_044706935.1 Curcuma longa
ATTGGGGATGAGAATCACATTTTGTTTTTGATTTTTCTATTGTGTTGTGTCACCAGGTCTGTTTCACAGCATCAATTACTTGATCATCTTGCAATTTTGTAGGATTTGATGGTGTGTTATTGTCCGTTCGTTATGCTGCAGAACAAGGTTTTGATCTTTAGGTAGACCTTTCTAGTTTGGATTCTTGTGATCGTTTAATTCCGAGATATTATATGTTCTTGATAAGATTGAACATTAGGTGCTCTTTTTAAGTTCTTTTCTGTGAAGCATCAAGACTAAATCTAAGTTACTTTGAAAACTATTAGGTTGCAGAAGATACTGATTTTTAAGTTAACTAATTTCCTTCTGATGGGCCTTTATGTGGTCGTCAGTGACCGAGTCAATGGTTAATGTTGGTACGGAATATGCAATAAATGATCTCTCTGCAGGGATAGGTTTGTTTTATTTTGTTAGGTTTCGGTTAATTAGTTTACTATTGGATTGATTGGATTGGATGAATCTTTCTACATTGGTCTGATCAGTCCAATGTGAGATTCATGGGTGTTGAGTGATCGGTTCCAAGGATCTGATAGAGTAGGATTTGATCCGGTTAAGGTTACTTTGAGTTAATTGGACTTGATTGTGTTAATCCGATCAAGTTGTGTTAATTTAACTTAATTATGTTAATTCGAGTTAATGGGAGTTAATTAGGTAGAATTTAAAAATATAATTATAATTAGTGATGTTGTTTAATGTAATTATAGGACCTTGATTGTTGATCCTATTACACACGAGAGGTATTTTGGGGGCTCGTTGTTGACGTTCGTCAGATACAGATCTATTCTCTTTTCACTCCATGTTTTTCTTTTCTACTGTTGTTGATTAGGCTATTGATCACATTCCTACATCTGTTTGTGGGTCCTTCGGTGCTTGGTCAACACGGGCTCTTCTTTCCTAGTGCATGATTACCTTGTTGATATCTCTACTATAGTCGTTGTTTGATTCATGGCTTGATATACTTACCTTTATCATTAATATGATCCTACTACCATCAATACAGTTTCCTTAAGTGTTGTTTATCTATGTTGAATTTATCATGATTGATATTGCACATACCTTGATGTTGTGGTAGTTAGCGATTGAACTATGCAAATAGCATGTTGTTGTTGTTAACTCTCACTGCACAGGTTGAGTGAGAGCATTATAGCACTGCACAGGTTGGGTGCTACCTCACTGCATAGGTTGAGTGAGAGCATTATAGCACTGCACAGGTTGGGTGCTACCTCACTGCATAAGTTGAGTGAGAGCATTATAGCACTGCACAGGTTGAGTGCTACCTCACTGCACAGGTTGAATGAGAGCATTATAGCACTGCACAGGTTGAGTGCTACCAGGACTAGTTAGATAGCTCTGACTATGCATGCATTTATTGTTGTTTACTGCAATTATAGCTAGTACATTTGTTATTATATGATTATGCACTTGTTGTTATATAACTGCTGCATTTGTATGACATACATGATGGTTATATTGGCCTTGCCCCTGTAGTATCATGTTGGACTATATACCTTTTGATATCTATGTTTATATTCCTTTGATACCTTATCATATTGTGCACTTTTATCTAATACCCACTGAGTATATCTGGTACTCACTACCCAGACCCTGGGGTTTTGTTTTCTCTCCAGGTAATAGATAGGTTTACTTGGAGCTTAGAGATTGGCCGGCTGTTTCCATCTCACACCCGAAGGTTTACTATGTTTTGGGTTTATTCGCGGATAGTCGTAGTTCGATATGGTTGTACATATATTTTATACACTAGTGGTTATTTGCTTTTCTTGGCTTTACGATATTTCCGCTACGTGGATTTTCGATTTTATTTTGGTGTTGTGCATGCGATGGTAGTGGTGGAGCCATGTAGGCTTTGTATCATGACTGTTGTGCATTTGTGTGATGGTTAAAGAACGTGTAGTCCTTATTCCAACCACATGTGGCTGAGTATTTTTATTTGTATTTAGGAAATTATCATGGATACTGGGGAGATGTCGCTGAAATTTCTCACGACCCGGGAGGCCGTCCGAGAAATTTCGGCGGCATCTCCCTAGTATCCATGATAATTTCCTAAATACAAATAAAAATACTCAGCCACATGCGGTTGGAATAAGGACTACACGTCCTTTAACCATCACACAAATGCACAACAGTCGTGATACAACGCCTACATGGCCCCACCACTACCATCGCATGCACAACACCAAAATGAAACCGAAAATCCACGCAGCGGAAACATCATAAAGCAAAGAAAAGCAAATAACCACTAGTGTATAAAATCTATGTACAATCATATCGAACTACGACTATCCGCGAATAAACCCAAAACATAGTAAACCTTCGGGTGTGAGATGGAAGCAGCCGGCCAATCTCCAAGCTCCAAGTAAACCTATCTGTTACCTGGGGAGAAAACAAAACCCCAGGGTCTGGGTAGTGAGTATTAGATATACTCAGTGGGTATTAGATAAAAGTGCACAATATGATAAGGTATCAAAGGAATATAAACATAGATATCAAAAGGTATATAGTCCAACATGATACTACAGGGGCAAGGCCAATATAACCATCATGTATGTCATACAAATGCAGCAGTTATATAACAACAAGTGCATAATCATATAATAACAAATGTACTAGCTATAATTGCAGTAAACAACAATAAATGCATGCATAGTCAGAGCTATCTAACTAGTCCTGGTAGCACTCAACCTGTGCAGTGCTATAATGCTCTCATTCAACCTGTGCAGTGAGGTAGCACTCAACCTGTGCAGTGCTATAATGCTCTCACTCAACTTATGCAGTGAGGTAGCACCCAACCTGTGCAGTGCTATAATGCTCTCACTCAACCTATGCAGTGAGGTAGCACCCAACCTGTGCAGTGCTATAATGCTCTCACTCAACCTGTGCAGTGAGAGTTAACAACAACAACATGCTATTTGCATAGTTCAATCGCTAACTACCACAACATCAAGGTATGTGCAATATCAATCATGATAAATTCAACATAGATAAACAACACTTAAGGAAACTGTATTGATGGTAGTAGGATCATATTAATGATAAAGGTAAGTATATCAAGCCATGAATCAAACAACGACTATAGTAGAGATATCAACAAGGTAATCATGCACTAGGAAAGAAGAGCCCGTGTTGACCAAGCACCGGAGGACCCACAAACAGATGTAGGAATGTGATCAATAGCCTAATCAACAACAGTAGAAAAGAAAAACATGGAGTGAAAAGAGAATAGATCTGTATTGACCAAATACAGAGATCGCCCACCTTATCTGATGAACGTCGACAACGAGCTCCCAAAATACCTCTCGTGTGTAATAGGATCAACAATCAAGGTCCGGCGAAGGAGGCGGCGGCGCTGTGTGGCATCAGGCGACGACAGCGGAGGAAGGAGGCGCGACAGTGGTGGCGGAGTGGCTTCTTCTCCACGCGAGCAGCGACGGCAGGGGAAGGCGCGGCGGAGCGACTGTGCAGCGGTGCTCGAGGGCAGGGGCGCTGAGCAGAGGAGACGCAACGGCTAAGGCAACAGGGCTGAGATTTTTTTATTATAACGACCCGGCCCGTTCGCCCGTGGGAACTTTACTTATTCAGACCCCTATTTTTCTGTGGGTCATGGGCCGTCGATCATCGACCATGCCGTTACCTACTAAGACTTTCCACCCCTGCCCAATGGATTTTTTTGCCTTCTCCAGATTCGAACTCTAGATCTGTAGGCTAAAGTACTAAAGTTTCTTGAATCTGGTAACCAAGTGAGAAGTGCGTCATGACCAACTGCAGTTTTTCGATTTACCTCCTCACATATGGTCGTGGGGCCGCTAAGGTGACGAATTAGCCCCCGGGGCATAGCTGAGTTGGTTACGACGCAGTAGAGTTGCAGAAGAGGGCAAGGGTTCGTCAGGTAATACCCTCCTGCGTCGTGATCAACTGTAGTTTCTCGATTTACCTTCTTACAGATAGTCGTGGGGCCGCTAAGGTGACGGATTCCACTTTTTGCAGAAGAAAAATGAGTTAGACGAATTAACACATGTGCCTACTAAAAAAATAAAAATATATATAAAAGATGCAAATTAGGTTAGTTAAGTCCTTAAGTCCATCAAAAAAATATATAACATATATATATATATATATATATATATATATATATATATAATATTAAAAATTTTAAATTTAATTATGGATTAAAGAATTAATTAATTGTCTACGAGCTTATTAAAACTATCACTTATATTTTAAATTTTTTTTAAAAAAATTCAACCTACATGCTAATCCAAGTCTACTGTAGCTCGACCCACACGGATTGTGGACCCAAACGGATCAACATACTTGGATTCATCTTAAAATAGATTTATAAAATATCAACCTAACTCATTTAAATTATTGATAGCACGGATCAATCTAACGGGCTCAATTTAAATTGACGACGTATAATCAATGAAACCTCATTCTCATTAAAAGTATATACAAATAAATTAAATAATATTTTCTTAATTATTTAAATACATTTCATAAAAAAAATGATAATCCTAGTAGCCACATCTCTGGGGGTGGTCGGCCCGGTCCCACGGAAGTTTCCCACCGACCACCAGGGTAAATCGGGAAGCGCATACTGCGGTCAATCCAGATGCCCAGCATCCTTTGATTGCGTTCCCCATTTGGAGGAAAATTCCTGTAAATACGCCGTAGCTGGGGATCGAACCGCGGGTCCCTGAGTTACAATCCGGATGTCCTACTGTTGCACCATTGCCCCGGGGACACAAAAACTGTAGTGAGTAAATTTTTTATAGTGACCGACCCCACCGCCGAAACGGCCCCATATCAGAAAACCGCTAAGGGATTTTTTGGAGGCACGGCACCACTAGGTTGATAAGAGCATACTGCCGAAACAGCACTTTAGCCGAGCTAACACATGAATCGCACAGCACCTCAGTCAACAAATATATGTTGCTAAGAGGATTCGAACTCGAAACCTCAAGCAACAGGTGTCTTCATGCTTACCACTTGGGATAAGACACTTCAACTAAAACTGTAGTGGATAAACTTTTTATAGTGATCGACCCCATCGCCGAAACGGCCCCATATCAGAAAACCCCCTAAGGGATTTTTTGGAGGCACGGTACCACTAGATTGATAAGAGCATACTGCTGAAACAGCACTTTAGCCGAGCTAACACATGAATCGCACAGCACCTCAGTCAACAAATATATGTTGCTAAGAGGATTCGAACTCGAAACCTCAAGCAACAAGTGTCTCCATGCTTACCACTTGGGATAAGACACTTCATCTAAAACTGCAGTGGGTAAACTTTTTATAGTGACCGACCCCACCGCCGAAACGGTCCCATATCAGAAAATCCCCTAAAGGATTTTTTGGAGGCATGGTACCACTAGATTGATAAGAGCATACTGCCGAAACAGCACTTTAGCCGAGCTAACACATGAATCGCACAGCACCTCAGTCAACAAATATATGTTGCTAAGAGGATTCGAACTCGAAACCTCAAGCAACAGGTGTCTCCATGCTTACCACTTGGGATAAGACACTTCAACTACATTTCATAATTTTATAACC
>NW_027433089.1:0-4398 GCF_044706935.1 Curcuma longa
AACAAAAAGCGGGGGGGTGGTGGCCCCTACCTGCCCCCCTCGTGGCTCCGCCCCTGCTTCTAGCATTTTCATTTATTTTCATGTTTTTAGTTCGAGAAACTACTCTTTTGCATGTTATGTTGATAGAGCATGAAGATTTTGGTTTTTGCACGCATTTGAAGATGGAAAGTCTCATTTTAGCACCTTACACAGCCTAACTGTGGCCCCTACCACAATCTTGTACCACAATTGGAGGCAAAGCGCATATCAAAATAATATTGGAGGTTCCAGCATCGAACACGACCTAGCCAAGTCACCTGACATGGCCATGTTCGACACTGTGGTTGGACCTTATTAGCTAGGAAGCCACATGGCCTAGCCGTGTTTTCCAACACGGTCGGGACGCATGAAGTTGTTTCCTCCTCTTTTGTGGAGGAATCCGTTAAAGACCAAGCCACCTTTTGAACCCTATAAAAAGAGCAAGGAAGCATAGGCTAGAGATCATCCGAGGTTTGTCATAGAAACCCTATTTGGGGAGAGTTGTCTTCGAGGTTTCGAGATTATTTTGTCGTTAAAGAGTGCATGGAGCTCTTCCGAAGATATCAAGATTGTGTATAACAGAGTACCTTCTAAACTTAACTCTTATTTATAGTGATAGAACGATGCCCTCTATATTCTTGGCTTGTAACTCTATCACCATAGAGTAATCTCCTAATTCTATGATTAGGAAGAAATTAGGTATTTTATTTGATTAAATAATGCATTGATCCTTTTTTTTATTAATGATATATATGATTCTTGATTGGTTCTAGTTCGTTTTCTCTCCATCCATCTATATTGCTAGGTTCGAGTTGGATAATAACCTCATTGGGATAGACCAAGAGGTAAATCCTAACTTATAACCATAAACATACAATTGGATCCATAGAGAATAGGGAATGTACCTGATCGTGAATTCTTATCTCTGACCTATAGAACTGACTTGAGAATTTCTCTATGGAGTAGAGATAGTGTCTAAGGGATCATGGGACTCTAGTGATAGGAATATCTCTCAAAAAATAGCTCATAGTATGGCTACCATGAAAGTAGAGAACTCTTTCTCTCAAGCCTTTTATGATTTGTCAAAGAACTTAAATGGTTTTCCTAATTTACTTTATGAGTTACATTTAGAATAGACACATCAGTGTTTTCTTGCTTTCTTCTTCCCATAAACACATCTGATTACCTTTGAGTAAATCCCTTCAACATAATCATACGTTGAAATAAAAGAGGTGCATTCGTCAACAATCACTATAGTGAAATCAAAATCCTAGAATTACCTTTCTAATAAGATTTCTCATCAAAATCCTAGAATTGACTAACAAAAACCCTAGTGCTGGTGCAATACCTAAGGAAAATCTTAGGAATTTAATTCTTTTTTGATGTATATCAAAAGGGGAGAAAAAAAATGTTAATCCAAATTCTCTAATTTGGTATAAGACTTAAATGTTAGGCTAAGTAATTTAGTATAAACTTAAAGATATTGTCAAACATCAAAATGAGGGAGATTGTTAGTGTCATCAGTCTCTAGGGTTTTGATGATTTGGTTTAACAATATGTTTAAAGGGAATTTGGTCAAGAGTGACCAAATGACTTGATCACAATTGAACAAGTTGAGTGTAGAGTTCAAGCAAGTTAAGGATGACTTGAAGCTTGGAAATGTGTAAGAAGTCCAAGTAGGATTATATACTTGGAAGTGAGTGAGAAGTCTTAGAGAAGTAAACTTCAAGCAAGGGGAAAATTATAGGGGAGCGAATTTTATGTAGTAGAAGTCCTAGTGGGGCTAAACGATGAAAGTCCTGATTGGGAACAAGGTAGTGAAAGTCCTAGTTGAGAATTAGACAGTGGAAGTCCTAATTAGGAACTAGGCAATGGAAGTCTTGGTTGAAAACCAAACCTAGTTGAGAACTAGGTAAATCTAGTTGGAAACTATGTTAAGTCCAAGAGGGACAGTGGGAGCTGAACATTTAGTAATGGAAGTCCCAATGGATCAGCTGAGAGCTGGACATTTAGCAAAGTAAGTAAATCTAGTAGGTTAGGTAAACCAAGTACTAGGTCTTATATATTTTACTTGTTGTCTGCTTGTTTGTTTTGCATGAAATAACAGTCAGATGAAGACTTGGGCAAGACTAGTTGGGAATTGGTTTAGATCATTGGACTTATAGTCCAATCGCCCGGAAGGAGGTCTGGTCAACTAGAAGTTAACATGAATGAGTTCACATGAGTCGGTTCGCAGATAAGTTTTCCTCGAGCTCTAGGTGACTAGAAGGCGTCTAGTCGACCAGCTAGCCAAAACTTAGCTCGAAGAGAATCGAGTTTACAGCCGAGTCAGCAGAGGTCCAGTTGACCAAAGGAGTTTCAGATGATCGAAGAAGTATCAATTGAGCAGTATAAAAAGGGACTCAAGGCATTCTCCTTTGACAACACTTGCAATCAATATGTTTCGTTCTTGTGCTCAGAAGTGTTCCAAATTCTGCTCGTGTGGTTCGGAAAGCACTAGGAGAAGTGTTGCTACACTTAGGGTTTCATATATGATTGTACGAGTTTTATTTTATTTTATTATATTGCAGATTCCTTTTTTCATATTTGAGATTGAGTTTATAAACCTGTAAGAGGTTTTTCGTATCCGAAAGATTTTTGAAAAGGAGAAAAATACTAGTGTTCATGTTTGAGATCTAGGTGGAGTAAAGATATTGGGGGTTACTGAACTATGTTAAAATTCTTATCTTTTTTTATATTGTTTAGTTTTTATTTCTACTATGCTACTAACAATTCTAATAGAAAATTGTTCCGGCCAATTTGCCGTGGATGATTCGTACGCCAGATCAGAACTGCGTTCCTCGAAAAGAATTGCCAAGATAGATGGGGGCCTGAAAAGTACAAAGAAAAAGAGAGTTAGAATGGCGCCGGGGGACCCCGGCAAGCCACTCCGAAGCTCAAGTTAGAACCGAGATAGAAGAAATATATGCGTGTATAAAATTGAGAGAGAAATAAAGAGAGAGAGAGAGCCCCTTTTTCCTTCATACCTGCAGGGTTTATATAATATCAGGCGGAGCGTTATTTGTGGAGATCAGCGCATGTGATTGGTTGTTGACATGGTAAGGATAATCTTTGAAGATTTTCGAATATCAATGGTTCAGATTTGCCGATTTTCATCTAACGGTCTGGTGCATTAATATGCAGGTTTTTAGGGGGGCCAAGTTTGGGGAATTGGTCGTTGTCCTTATCCCTTTGGCTGGGTGGTAACGAGCCAGATCAGAATGTTCCGGCCAATTTGCCGTGGATGATTCGTACGCCAGATCAGAACTGCGCTTCTCGAAAAGAATTGCCAAGATATATGGGGGCCTGAAAAGTACAAAGAAAAAGAGAGTTAGAATGGCGTCAGGGGACTCCGGCAAGCCACTCCGACGCTCAAGTTAGAACCGAGATAGAAGAAATATATGCGTGTATAAAATTGAGAGAGAAATAAAGAGAGAGAGAGAGCCCCTTTTTCCTTCATACCTGCAGGGTTTATATAATATCAGGCGGAGCGTTATTTGTGGAGATCAGTGCATGTGATTGGTTGTTGACATGGTAAGGATAATCTTTGAAGGTTTTCGAATATCAATGGTTCAGATTTGCCGATCTTCATCTAACGGTCTGGTGCATTAATATGCAGGTTTTTAGGGGGGTCAAGTTTGGGGAATTGGTCATTGTCCTTATCCCTTTGGCTGGGTGGTAACAAGCCGGATCAAAAATGAATGACAAAAATTCGATTAGTTATTCACCCTTCTAGCATCAAAATAATCCTACAGTGATGACTATTTTGATGTACATGTGGTTCTAGAGATCACCTTCGGAAAACTCACTAAAGTTAATCATCAATATTTAATCAAGTAGGCACATAACATAAATAGAAACATTGCCATTTGACCTTCATGAGTCGGCAACTACCTACACCAACTATATATATTTAATAATTATAAATACGAATAATATATATGTCCTTGGAAACCAAGGAAGTCTTGAATGTCGAGAAAATTTATTTATCACCAAATCATATTTATACTTATCAAATTAATGGGCTTATATAAGATAGGTAACATGATTTCTACGATCAAAATAAAATTCTATACAAACTCTTATATATTATTATGTTTTACTAGTAATATTTCTTGTATATGCATATAATTTTTAATGTCAAAATGATATAAAATAATATTTCAGGCTTTTTAATAAACATGTAATAAACTACCTAACTTTTATTTAAATATTTAAAGTTTTTATGAATTTTTCATATTTTTAAAAGTATTTAGGTAGACAAATGAACATAATATTTTTTTTAAAGACGTTAGTGTGTGTATTAAATTAACAAGGACTACTAATAAAATTGAGAATATC
>NW_027433090.1:0-4456 GCF_044706935.1 Curcuma longa
CGCGCCATTCCAACCGTGATTGATTGACAAACTGAGCTCGTGATCGTCTCTAGAACTCAAGAATTGAATTGGAAGAAGAAGACCCGAAGATCTGGCGATGAAAATGACGAAAAACCAAAGAAAAATGAAGCGGGACGAAGCTGCTACAGTAACCGCGATTTTGCTATAGTGTTCTTTCTCATTATAACGTGAATTTGAATTCTACTGTAGCTAGCCGGATCAGCTTGACTGGGTTCAACTTGAGTTAGCTCAGGTTCAGCCCAATTCATCCAATTAAGCTCCAATTGATCCAATTTCAGCTCCAATTGAACCCAAATCTTGATCATGATGTTTTAGGACTATCAAATTGACCAATTTTTACTTGACTCGGTCCCATTTGACTCAATCATGGTTCAATTTAGACCCTACAAGAAATCAAGCTCAATTAATATCAAATTAACCATCAAAATTATAGAAATTATATCAATCATCTAAAAATAGACCATTTCACAAATGTAATTCAATTATGTTGATTAAACATTTAATTATCCACAATGAAACCCAAAATGAATCAACAAAATACCATAAAATTCTAGCTTATCAAATTCCCCCACACTTAGCCTTGTGCGTCCCGCTCAAGCCAAAACAATAAAACTAAGAAAAACTCCTACCATCGTACCCCCTAGATCATCCTCAATCATAATTAGAAACAATTGAAAGAGTACCTAAAGTTGTAGAACCTCAAAAACTTAAGTCCATGAACTAAACCCTTGTACTTGGTTAACCACCTAGCAAATTTCATCCTTTATGACTAATTAAGATAAATGCACCACACTCAATCTCACAAGGTTGTTTTCAGTAGATAAATCAGTGGCTCTCACCCTAATTCTAATTCATGATCAAGTAAAGTAGGGCTCACTCAAGCAACTTAAGTTTCATGCACTTCCATAAGCTTGCTTGTTTTCTACTCTCCACTAGCATTCTTGATTTGGAATCCACACTTATTAAGGATTATTGAAGACAATAGAAATTTATGAACTGATATCAATGAAATGAACAATTTTGAAGAAAGGAAATTCCAAGGAAAAATGCTTGAAGGGAAATGAATAAGAATGGTAGATATGAACACAATTAAATGCTAATCAATGATTTCTTGCCCTCTTTTCTATTTCATTTCTTTTGTAACACATTTGTTTCTGTTTACTCTTCAATTCCATGAAACAAATCTGGTTTAAACATCTCCAATTCCTCTTCTTGAACTTTTTCTTCCTCTTTTCCTCATTTTGCTTCAAATTCCACCAATTTTGCTAACTTTTGTTTCCCTTTGCAAACAAGATCAATTCCTTCACATTTAAGTTCCAAAAGAGATAAGAAATAGCAACCAATCATTAGCAAGCAAAATTCATTTCACAGTAAACCATAACTGCAAAGTATCAATGGCAATTTCAATTCCAAAAACCATTCAAAACCAAATTGATACTTTCCTTTTTCTCTCTATTTCTTCACTGTTTTTCATCCATTCTTTTTCCATAATGAAGATTGATTACTAATGCTTCTCATACTGCAATTTCTCTGCATTTCGAGCTCAAATCAGTGCTCAAACAATTCCAAAACACAGCTGAAAAAACTTCAAAACAGAATTGCAGTTTTTTCTGTTTTCTGGATTTTTTATCTCCTGCTGTCTTTACCTTTTCTTCCTGTCTTTCTTCCATTCTTCTCAATCTTAACTCCCCCACACTTAAACATTTGTCTGTCTCAGACAAATCCGAACAATACCAGCTCCACCATTTGCAATTTCCAGAGTCTGATAACAACTTCTTGAAGCAAATCTGTTTTCTGATTTTTATCTTCTGTTCTATTTTTTTTTTCTCTGATGTGCTGCATTTCAATTCTGGTTTGTGCCATAGTTTATCACATATGAATCCCACTTTTTCACATGAGTTTCAACTGATTTAATGAAGACAATCCAAGCAGATTACAAAAATTCACAGCTCATCACACATTCTTTTCCTTTCCTGTTTTTTTTTTCTTTTTTTAAGTTCAGCATTCTTTTCAACCTTGTTTCGACTTTGATTACTGATCATAAACATAGCATTAGCATTACTTTTAACCCTTTATAGCCACACAGCATAGTAGCTTTTTAAAATTTTTTTATCACAACAAGACCACTAAGCTCTACCAAAAGCTTGTCTAAACAGATTTTGTATTACACTGAACAATTTTTTCAGAATCAGGAATGAATGGAAATTTCAACCTTAACTCACAAGTAAATGTAATATAGGGGCCACGAGTCGTATTTTTCCAAGGACTAGTAGAAAGGTTGTATGAATCAAGCTAGGACGTCGTTCTTTTTGGGTTTTTAATATGAAATGGGGTGTTTTGGTTTTTTTAAAATGAAATGCAATTGAAAAGATTTCTATTCTCAAATCTAAAACTATCAAGCACGAAAGCTAAAACACTAAAATCTAACAATGCAATGAATGTAAAATTGAATTAATGCATCAATCAAAATCAAGAATATAGAGACATAGATGAGATCTATCAAGCAAATGCATGGACTCAATTTAAAACAACAATACAGAAGATACAATTCAAATTCAAATCACATACGATTAGCTGATAAAGGCTGAATCAAGTTCACAAACCAACAGATCAATTGTAGGAAACAACTCAATCACACTTGCAAGCCAACAATTTTATTCGTTAACCAAAAAAATGCTATCTATCTAATCTAATGCAATTATCAAACAAATGGAATTAACACTTAAGGTATTGAATCAATTCAAATGTTCTCTGAATAAGAATCTGATACGGTGAACAAAATTTGATACGGAACAGTGACAACCTATTAAACAGAACAATGAAGCTTTCAGAATCTAACTAAAGGAATGAACCTATGGAACCAGAGAATTCAACAAGAAAATTACTAAACAATGCAATTCAAAACAATCAAATACTGCAAGATCTAGAATATCAACGTTCAGTAACAAAATCTACAGAAATGAAATTACAGAATTGAAACAACAGTAAACCAAGTTCAGAAATCAGATCTTGAGTCTTCCCTTCCAAATTAATCGCCTCCTTGCCGTCACACAAAGACTGGTAAATAACCAGAAATCCCAGAAACACAGCTTCTAAACTAAGCTTGATTTGATCTAGATCGGATCTGATCAGCAACAGGGAACGCCCTTGCGAAACACCGAACAGAGCAGATCAAGAATCTAAGGATCAAGCTGGAATTCTTCAAATCGCTGGTAGGTTAATGCTCAAGAAACTTCCATAGCCTTCAGAGAACCCCTCCGATTGCAATTGGAAACTCCGATCAGTCTGGATCGAAGAAAATCCATCTGAAATTTGTGGCAGAGAAGAAACGCTGGCAAAACCCTCACCGCGCCATTCCGACCGTGATTGATTGACAAACTGAGCTCGTGATCGTCTCTGGAACTCAGGAATTGAATTGGAAGAAGAAGACCCGAAGATCTGGCGATGAAAATGATGAAAAACCAAAGAAAAATGAAGCGGGACGAAGCTGCTACAGTAACCGCGATTTTGCTACAGTGTTCTTTCTCATTATAACGTGAATTTGAATTCTACTGTAGCTAGCCGGATCAGTTTGACTGGGTTCAGCTTGAGTTAGCTCAGGTTCAGCCCAATTCATCCAATTAAGCTCCAATTGATCCAATTTCAGCTCCAATCGAACCCAAATCTTGATCATGATGTTTTAGGACTATCAAATTGACCAATTTTTACTTGACTCGGTCTCATTTGACTCAATCATGGTTCAATTTAGACCCTACAAAAATCAAGCTCAATTAATATCAAATTAACCATCAAAATTATAGAAATTATATCAATCATCTAAAAATAGACCATTTCACAAATGTAATTCAATTATGTTGATTAAACATTTAATTATCCACAATGAAACCCAAAATGAATCAACAAAATACCATAAAATTCTAGCTTATCAAATTCCCCCACACTTAGCCTTGTGCGTCCCGCTCAAGCCAAAACAATAAAACTAAGAAAAACTCCTACCATCGTACCCCCCTAGATCATCCTCAATCATAATTAGAAACAATTGAAAGAGAATTACCTAAAGTTGTAGAACCTCAAAAACTTAAGTCCATGAACTAAAACCCTTGTACTTGGTTAACCACCTAGCAAATTTCATCCTTTATGACTAATTAAGATAAATGCACCACACTCAATCTCACAAGGTTGTTTTCAATAGATAAATCAGTGGCTCTCACCCTAATTCTAATTCATGATCAAGTAAAGTAGGGCTCACTCAAGCAACTTAAGTTTCATGCACTTCCATAGGTTTGCTTGTTTTCTACTCTCCACTAGCATTCTTGATTTGGAATCCACACTTATTAAGGATTATTGAAGACAATAGAAAATTATGAACTGATATCAATGAAATGAACAATTTTGAAGAAAGGAAATTCCAAGGAAAAATGCTTAAAGGGAAATG
>NW_027433091.1:0-2778 GCF_044706935.1 Curcuma longa
CGCTGCTGTCAGTCACTCGGCGACTTTGTCAGCCCGCCCACTCTGTCACTCGGCCAAGTCTCTCCGTCACCCATCCAGGTTTTGATCGGCTGAGTCTACGGACCCAACTCAGACTCGAGTCCAACTCAGTCTAGTCAGTCCGACTCACGCTCCCTTCGACTAGACTAGTGGGGAGGCTTATGTTCCGGGGATAATCCAACGGACTCATCATGGTCGAACTCGAGTCTAAGTCTGGTCCCGCTCCCAAAGAAAGCAACCGGTTGAATCCTCGAACTTGACGAATCAAGTCACTCAACATAGGTAACCACCCGAATGGCCTCCATCTTGCCGAATTGCATTCGCCGAATAGCCATCCGGCTATCGACTTCGCCGAATCGGCCAGTTGGCCACCTCCCCAGTGAAGGACCTATTCGGCACTATCCCTTAGCCGAGTCCTCTCATCCTGCAGCAGCCTGCCGAATCCTCTCATCCAACAGAAGCCTGCCGAATCCTCCATCCGGCAGAAGCCTGCCGAATCCTCCATCCGGCAGAGCTGTCGAATCCTCCATTCGGCAGCTCAGCCCTGCCACCAGCAGCTCAGCTCTGCTCATCCGACCATCCGGCCATCCGGCCATCCGGTCATACGGCCATCCGGCCATCAGGCCATCCGGCCATCCGGCCATCCGGCCCCTCCGGCCCATCCGGCCATCCGGCCGACCGGCTATCCGGCCATCCGGCCATCCGGCCATCCGGCCCTAACCCTACTTTGGTCGAATCCCTCATCCGGCCATACCTTGTCGAATCCCTACCTTAGTCGAATCCCCATTCGGCCATAGCCTTAGCCGAATCCCCATTCGGCCACATCTCTTGCCGAATCCTCATTTGGCCGTAGCCGAATCCTCATTCGGCCGCAGCCCTCATTCGGCCGCAGTCCTAAGCCAAATCCTCACTCGGCCCTATCCTAAGCCGAATCCCCACTCGGCCAGGTCATCGCCGAAATTCCCATTCGGCTAGCTACACGCCGGATCCTCCCAGCCGGCAGGAGCTTCGCCGGATCCTTCCAGCCGGCAGGAGCCTTGCCGGATCCTTCCATCCGGCAGGAGCCTCGCCGGATCCTTCCATCCGGCCGGAGCCTCGCCGGATCCTCTCACTCGGCCACAGCCTCCGCCGAGTCCTCTTTCGGCCCTAGCCCCCGCGAATCCTCAGGCCGAATCCGAGTCCTCAGCAGACTCCTCCTCAGGCCGAATCCGAGTCCTCAGCAGACTCGCCTTACAGTGCCCTGGCATGTCCCATCATGTTCTCTGACAAGCCCACGCCCCATTTAATTAATGCTATCTCTCTGCGGCTTGCCCCGCTGCACACTTAGATAGTGACAAGACATTACTTTACCGGGGATGGGACAAGGAACTCGATTGTTCCTGCCACCTCATTAATCACGATGGGATGTCCCTTAATGATGACGTGACCCGTGCGCACGCTCATCCCCTCTCTTAAAAGACCACTCCCGCGGCAGGTAAAGCTGTCCGAACTCTTACTCTCTCACACTTCTCACGCTCAAGCTCTACTGTTCATTTCTTCCTCTCCGCTGTCCCTGACTTGAGCGTTGGAGTGGTCGCGCCACGGGCACCCCCCTGGCCTTCCTATTGACGCTCTTTGTGCGTGCAGGTCCCTTCTCCTTAGCTTGTCCTGTTCTCCACCAGCTCCAACGAAGCTCCAGAAGCTCCTGAAGTTCCTGTCGCCCTCAGCTCCCCTACGGTTCTGCTCCTACGGCGGGGAAGCGCAACGGTGACGCTTTGGATTTTCTACAGTTTGAATTTATTCATTTGTTCTTATTTACATTACAAATATTTTTTCTTTTGTTGTAAAGATTTTCAAAAATTGTCTCTGTTGTAAACTTGGCTTTTTAAAGATTTCTCTACCATTGGAAGGGTTTAAAAAAAATAATGATTTTCAAGAAGTGACTCACTTAATGAGACATAAGTCATGGAGTAAGAACATAGGAGTTCTAAATCATGTTAAATCATTTTTTTTTGTGGTTTTCTTGTCTACTTTTATTACACTATTATTCAACAAGTTGTTTGAATAAAGTTTTAATATCTAACTAATATTGTTATGTATTTCTATAATCATTTCCAAAATAAATCTTTTTTGTTATGTAGGTTTCAATCAACAATTTAAAAATTCTTATCTATTTTTCTAAATTAAAATTAAGTTCCAGCATCCATGAGCTCAATCAACTAATAGTGAAAATTAGGTAAATGAGATAGCTATTAGTAGACTGAAGATGGTGGCAATTGGGGAACCCATTAATTGATTGATGATGAATTCAATCAACTAATCAATGATTTAACAATAAAATAGAAACTAAAAGTTGAAAAAGTCAAAGGATATAAAAGAGGACCAAGAGATCCATTTAAAAACTAGTAAAATATTCATTGTCTAATGATGCGTGCTAACCACAAATGCAAGATCGTCATCAAATAGTAAAAATATCATCCTTTAAGATTATGTTGTTGAATATCAATTTACGTGCATAAGAAAGCTATCTACGATAGATCGAATGAGGAAATTGTTATGAAAGCAAGCAAACTAAGAAAGACAAATTAAAAACTGTGGAAAAACTCATTTTAGAGATAATTCTAGGACTTAGATTTCACCATGATGAATCATTGATAATTTAATTGTGAACTCCTATCTTATCTGAATGTTAGATCATGAGTGAAAGTGATCTATCCTAAGGGAATCAATATTTTCTCTCTGAACAACACCGATGTATCTGCCCTAATGTTACCTCTACTT
>NW_027433092.1:0-3256 GCF_044706935.1 Curcuma longa
CAGGGGCGGAGCCACAGGGGGGGTGCCTGGGGGCGGTCGCCCCCCTGCCCCCTGGAATTGTCTCTAAGCTTAATCCCAAACAACTGACGTACTAGATCCTGTAAAACAAAAAAACCATAAAGATTTAACTTGGAATGGTAAAAATACAAATTACAGCAAAAACCACATTGCAGGCAAGTAGTATTGCCAGAAAAACTAAATCAGGCCACTACTTATCGCTAGCCACAGTAAAAGCTACAATTTCCAATAAGTTTACTGATTCATTTGAGTGCTTTCTTGTATGTCATCACCATGGGCGGAGCTACAGGAGGGCGCCTGGGGCGGCCTTGGCCACCGTCAGCAATTGTTGCTCGAGGATCTGCAATCGCCCACAACCCTAAAAACTTAAAACGATTCCACCAAAAAAAGAAAAAAAAACTCACACACAAAGAAAGGTAGAGATCTGGCGCCGGAGCGAGCCGCTTACCTGCTTCCCTAACGTTTCATTCATGACGCGACGCGAATCTGAACTCTAATTCTTCCAGATCGGCGATCGAAAAAACAACGTAGTTCTTCGACAAGAACAAATGAGCGAATCTTTTTTCTTGATTTTTCTAAACATCTCGATTTCTCAATTTTGTTTTTAGAATTCTTATTTCCAGGAAAAAAGAAATATTCTCAAAACTATTAAAGAAAAAGGAGAAAAAATTATTTTCTTTCTATTTTTTAAAAGAGAATTTGTGTGTTGAGTAACGAGCCGCATACTTTCATCGATATATTAGCTGAAAAGTTCTATCCAGAAGATTTTTACAAATCAAGAAAGAACGCGTTTGAGAAATCAATTGGAGCTTTTTGAAATAGAAATTCAGAAAAATGTGAACTTTAAGGATATCTTAACTATTTCTGAATTTTGCCAGGTATGTTTTTTTATATAAAAAATAATATTTTTTTATTGAATGTTAGTCATTGCTAACTAATATGCACATAATTTTGTATCAGGTCTTATCGAAAACAGGAAAATCAGAAAGTTAATTATTCTCTTCTTGACAAATTGATTCGACTTATTTTGACTCTACCAGTTTTTACTGCAACATCAGAGCGTGCATTTTCTGCAATGAAAATTGTGAAGAATAAGTTGTGGAACAAAATGGAAGATGATTTCTTATCAAGTTCTTTGATAATGTATATTGAGAAGGATATTGCTCGCAGTTTTGATGTCAATTCTGTCATAGATGAATTTGAGTCTATGAAAAAGCGAAGAGCGCAACTTAGTTTGCGTTGAATGTAACTTATTTCTTAGTTAATTCAAAATTTATTTTATTAGTGTGACAATGCGATGTTAAAAAATGCCCCCCCCCCCTCGGTAAAAATCCTGGCTCCGCCCCTGAGATTTAGGCAGCTGATTCTTGAAGAGTTGGAGACGAAGTACTATTACATTTTCCACCATAATAAGGCAATCTAAAATGACAAGCAAACATTCAAAATAAAGTTTCTCAATTGTAAAATATTTGTTGTTTCATTTCTATTTGTATCTTGTATTCTTGTTTTGTTAATTTGTAATTATAAATTTGTAAGAGGTTTTTTCGCCTTTGGAAGATATCTAAGAATGAGAAGAATTAATAGTGATACGCGTTAGTACTAGGCCTTGGACGTAGTTACTTTGGGATGCAATGAACCAAGTAAAATGACTGGGTTTGCATTTTAGTATGTCGAATTACTTTCAAAATTCCGTTGCCCAATTTATTGATACGATCAAAGCTATTCACTGTCCCTCCCTCTAGCTTGCATCGATTCTAACATAATTTATTTTTGAAATTTAACTAGTTTAGGTTCATTTAACAATTTTGAACTCTGTTACATATGATAAATCCCAGTCAGTCTCATGGACTCAATCCCTGGGGGTGGTCGGCCCGGTCCTTGAACTCTGTTACATATGATTGTACATGAGGTTGCCTATACTTGCATGCACTAGATGATCACTCTATTTCTAAGTTGCACTTGTTGGATTTAATCTCTTAAGGTGGGTTTAATTATAATTTGTATATACGGATATGAATTATAATTTGTATGATTTATATATGCGGATACGAATATCGATAACTAAGATTTATCGAGTTTTGAATTATTAGAGGTGGATTAAATATGTAGAACTCGTTAACCCGATTCGTTATTATCTATGGGCTGATAACGGATATATATATAGAGTTTGATCCTTGAGGGTTTAAGGTTAACTGACATCTTATCTTTGTTTCCTATTGATGAAGGTTTGACAGCACTGTCACCTTAATTTCCTTGGAAGATCATCCTCTTGCTTCTGTTTCATTTCTTTTACAGGAGATCGAGCAATTGACGCTGCTGTTGGATAAGGACAATGACTTTTCAATCAGGTTCCTTATCATTATTTATGCATGTTAATATATTGTGTCATGTTAATCATTGAAACTTGATCTATATTCTTGTATTTTTAATTATTCGAATTCTTATTCGGTTTATAGAACTTATGCGAATTAGAATTTATAAGATCTTTCAGCACTCTCAATCCTCTTGTCTCCACATAAGGTTGCTTTAATTATGAGAGAAGGGCGGCCTCAGGGAGCAGCCAAATCGGTTGTAAGTGGTAGAATTGCCATCGTATTATGAGAGAAGCGAAATATCTAGTTAAGTAAAAAAGATACAAACAATTAATTAAGACAGTAAATAAATTAAATATTTATGAGAAAATTTATTGTTCGATTTAATAAATGAATTAAATAATTTATTAAATTAAATAAATAAATATAAAGAATTAGATGTTTAATTTATTGATTTCATGAATAAAGTTTTTAAAATATTGATGAATAATATTCATAAATAAAATTTATAATTCATTTTCATTAATAAATTTTTTATCAAATTTATAAATAAATAAAATTTTCAAATGAACAAATAAATTTAAGACATCAAATTATATTAACCAATCAAAAAACTTAAAAATATAAAAATTTCAAACAATCGAATAAACTCAAATTATAAACTCAATAAATCTAAACAAACTAACAAGATTAAACTAAGCTCAAACTTTTCTGCAACTCTGCTCTAACTTGAAAAAAAGAAATCAAATTAAGATTGTATTTCAATAATTTATAACTCCACCAACAACTAAAATTGTATCCAATCTTATGAAAAATATAGTGAGATTAAAATTATTTTTCCTTCTAACTCGGATGAATTCTCATACTTCTTACTCGCCTACCTCTGAGCTCATCGAATGATCCTAAGCAATGTCGAGTCCCTTATC
>NW_027433093.1:0-7127 GCF_044706935.1 Curcuma longa
TGCATTCGTGGATTTTGATTTTTGATATGATATTAATTTTTATAATTATGTATTTATATATTTATGAAGTTTTTTTTTATAATATTATATTCGATATAATTTATATGAAAATTTCTTTTGTATGCATAGATTATTCACTTTAATTTTTCCGACGTATATGGATAATTACGGAGATAAATTTTTTTTATTAATTTAAATCAAATTTGATTTAGAGTTGATTTGACTAAGTTATGATTTAATTAAATCTATTGATTTAAAATGAATTAAATTTTTTTTATAATCATAATTTAAAATTGTTAGTAGAATCAAAATATCTTCATAATGGTATGATATTGTTTACCTTTTAACCCCATGAATTTTTCCATGTGCTTTAGATATGAGACTATATTTGCACCCTTGCAACCCAACAATTTCCCCCTCAAACAAAGGATCACAGGCCCCCACTAGGATTTTTGTCCCTCGGTCCACCTGACCTACTAGGACTTCCCACCTAATCACGACCTACTAGGACTTCCTACCTAGTCGCAACTAGGACTCTTTTTTGTTTGCCCCTCGGTCCACCCGACCTACTAGGACTTCTGTATCTGGTCCTCTTGATTCAGACACAGGAGCACCCACTTCCTTTGTTTAAGGTTCAAAGCACATGGTTAGATCTGGATCATGGCTCATCCGGTGGTTAGTCCGGTGACTCGCTCTGATACCACTTGTTATTACCGATAGAATCAAAATATCTCCACAATGGTATAATATTGTTCATTTTGGACCTAAGCCCTCATGGTTTTCTTGGGTTCTCCCCAAAAGATCTCATACCAATGGAGATACTTTACCAATGTAGATATTTTTTATCCTTTTAACCTCATGATCTTTTCTATGTGCTTTAGATGTGGGACTATGTTTGCACCCTTGCAATTCAAAAAAAATGAGTATGTCGGTTTCTTCTCTTGTCAGAGTTTCATGACTCATTTATTGCCGTTGCTATTGATTTTTATTGTCAACTTTTTAAAAATTCCATTTGAATTCATGCCCTCTGATTAAAGATCTTAATTATGCCATTGATAACAGGTCAAACCCACTGTGATATTAGGAAGCTTCTTTTAATTAAGTTTTGTGTTTACAATTTGAAAATAGGAAACCGGTTCTTTTTATTTTTCCAATTTAAAAAAAATTAAAATGGTGTTTATAATTTGATAATAGTTTTTTTTTAAAAAAAAAAGTGGGACATACGGAGAAGTTGTTGATTGTTTTCTTTTTTACAAGTGATAAGATGAATGAAATTTTTTACGTGCCATCGATATGATACAGTAGGAGTCACAAAAACTCCTATGCCACTGATGTGATATCGTTGGAGTCACAAAAAGACTCCTATGAGATGAGTTGCCCTAGTTTTATTAATTATTGTTCATAGGTCGGACGACCGTTGAATTATAGGATTGATACATCACGACTGCATATTCGATGCATCTTATCTTAACTTCTTGGTCGCAATCCGAAAAGTGACGTAGATGGTGACGAGGGCGTGACCCCGTCGTAGACCATCCGGCTTCGAGTCTTTCCTCCGTTAAAAAAAACCCTTTTATATTTATAAAAATTATAATTTTAATATTAAAAAAAATAAAATTCTTATCAAAATGTCATTCCTCCGTTAACACCCATGTGCATTAATTATAACGCTGTTAATGGACTTAACGCGCTTGTTTAATGTTGCAAGAGAATATCCAAAAGTTGAAAATGTCTTTCATCTAGTGTCTCTTACAATAATCTATTGTGTCTCAACAATTTTGGTCTATCAAGATTTTTTTATTGTCTGATATGGTATCTGATCAATTTTGATTTATTAAGATTTCATATCTCGTATCAATTTCATATTGAACTTTCGATAGTCAAGTATTTGATCAACCGTGATCCACTTCGACTTTTTTTTCTTCAATTTTTTATTGGACTTTTGATTATCAAGTGTCTGATTATGCATGATTTACTTGGACTTACCATTTGTCAACTTTCTGTTAAACTTTTGATCACCAAGTATCGGATCAATTGTGATCCATTAGAACTTTTCATCTCATATCAATTTTATATTGGATATTCAATTACTAAGTATTTAACTGTTTGATCAAACATGATCTACTTGGATTTTTTATTTTATTTTATTAAATATTCAGTCAATATTGATCTACTTAAATTCTATTCAATTAAATTAATTTATTGATCAACTTTCACATATCTAATTAATCTTTACCTATTTCACATTTGATCGACTAATTAATATATTAATTAAATATCAAAATCCTATTTACTAAGTCCTAAGAAATTGGGCAACAAAGCAAATGACAATCGGACAAAAATCTAAAGAGCACTCTAAATATTTAAATAGTCAAAAGTGAAATGTTTTTATTAAATAATCTAAGAGTGTTCGAAGTTTTCTGGGATTAAATTATTTTTATAACGTCGCAATCTCGAATAAATTATATATATATATATATAGTTTTTAAATAAAAATTATTGTGACAATGACGATGCATGGTTGGTCAAATGGAATTATTTAACTGGTCAAATAAGTTAAATTTAATATATTAAATAAATCCACGTAGTCAATTGAAAGAGTAAGGGCAAAATTTAAGCCATGCGCTCTTTTTTTATTTTATTTTATGCACGTTTAAGATGGCAATCTTTTTTTTCTATTTTATTTGTTGAACAACGAATTAGAAACGTGTCTAAGATAGCATCGGTCGCTCAACAAAGGTAGGACCCATTACACCTGATTGACCACAAAAAAAAAAAAAACCACATGCGGGCTCCACAGAAACTCGAGGATAAGCTTCAGAGTGAAGCTATTGACTTTTGGGGATATAATAATATGCAGATTGATCTGAAGAAGAGGATAACTATACTTGATACTTGAAACAAGACTTATTAAGGTTCTCGGATAGACGGTATTTGGAATAAGTCCACTAGAAGATTCTCTGTCCTTGTAACCGACTGCAACAGCCACTTGCACATCGCTGTCCACGGCTTTTAACTTAACGGGGCGCGACATGCGTGCCGTGCTTTTCTACAGTGAATTTGGATGCGAAATAATTATTTAAATATTTGTTTGGAGTGAAAGCTTGTTAGATCATTAATAATTTGTTTGGTATTTACCATTCGAAATTTCGAATCGGATCGACATTCCACGGGTCGATTGTGACTCTGGATGGAGACAAAAAAAAAAAAACCTTGATTTCCAAGCGGTATGATGCTCATTGAACTTTGATCATCAAATTAAATTCTGATCATCGAATATGGCTTGTACCAAGCCCCAATTCTACCCTCGTCCTTCCCCATGAACAATTTTCCTTCGATAGGCCACCAACAAGTCATTGGCATCTCCACCCTAACTATGCACAATAAAAATTTTGAAAGAAACTTTAAGGAGCTGGTCGGGCTCATGTACAAAAATTCGATCAAAAATTTCGACAAACTATACATATTCCGGACAGTGAACAAAGAGAGAAGAAGATTGCAAGTGATGACGCTCATCAATACATGGAGTTGAGTTCACCAAAAAAAACCAACCCATGAAGATTGCAAAGAGGAAATCATCTCCGGTTCGACAGCCAACATATATAAACTTCATGAATTCCCGTATTATTTCTTTGGATTACACGAGCGTTGATCAAAACACAAAAGACTGGAGAAGCGATCACCATTATATTTTCTTCCTGCTTATCCTATTAAATCTAATCGGATAGGACTGTTTTTGATTCGTCGATCGATCTTCAACTCTGTTTTTTATTCATCCTTGTTCTTCTATTGTCTTCAACTCTGTTTTCCTCATCCTTGTTCTTTCCTACCACCGCGTCCAAGATCGGAAAATTTTTCTTGGACGATCAATCGGATAGGACTTCAAAATCTTCTTATCTCTAATGTCTTCAAAAACACATCTGGGTCTGCATCCGTCGCAGCCAGATGGTCTACGACGGCGGCCACGCCCTCGTCACCATCTACGTCACTCTTCGGATTGCGACCCCATAGATTCAAGCAGATAGTGTTAGAAGTTAAAGATGAGATGAATCGAATAAACAGTCAAGTGATACATCGATCTTATAATTCAACACTCCAACCTATCCTATGGTCAATAAGTAATACGACTAGGGCATCTCATCTCATAGGAGTTTTTTGTGAACGTATAATATCAAAAAGAAAAAATCATTCATCTTTTTGTATAAAAAAAAATTCAACAATCTCGTCCCACTTGTTTTTAAACCTATTATCAAATTATAAACACCATTTTAAATTTTTTTAAATTGAAAAATAAAAAAAAACGGCTTCCTACTTTCAAATTATAATTAAACACAAAACTTAAGAGGAACTTCCTTCCTTGAGTTTATATGTTATTAGAGCAAATAAAAAACAGAGAAGGCAAATAAAAAACAGAGTTGAGGATTAGAGATGAAAGCAGAGAAGGCAAATAAAAAACAGAGTGGAGGATCGTAGAAGCTGCACTTAAATACACTAGTTCAATTGTATTGTCGTTTGGTTCCTTTGATCGATTGAACCAAATTATCGTTAGAACAGTAGAATCATCAATTCCAGGGCTCATCATAATTTATAAGATCCCCACGGACCACAACCTTAATTCTCATATTTCAGAAATCAAACATATTACATGCGAATGACAGAAACCTTGTAACTAAAACCCACACGATGACTGTGAACGCGAACAGAAATTAACCTATAGCGGACGAAGATATTATTCAAGTATAGAGGGAACAGAGGCGGATATGAGCGATCGATCGGATGGTGAGCAGTTAGGCAAGGAATACCGGAAATAGAAAGCTCAGCGCCCGTGCTGCCAACCGCATCAGGTGCGGGGAATCGGCGAGCAATGGCGTCAGCATCATGGTCAGGAAGCCCAGCGTCCACGCCAGGTAGTACGCAAGCAGTTGTTCATGCTCCGCCGTGAAGGAGGAGGAGGACACGGCCGGGGGCGACGGCTGCACCTGGTCGACGACGTGGACGATGAGGAAGGAGTACCTGACGACGACTAAGAAGCCGAGGAAACTTAGGAGTCTCCCAGGGACAGGAATAGCAGGAAGAACAGCGCCGTCCATGAGTCTGATCGGATGATTATTTTAGTGATGGCGAAGAAGAAGAGGGATTGTTTGGGGAATCAATTGAGACCTTTTTTTTTATAGGCAAACTGATCAGGTGATCAGATGAGACACAAGAGACACAATGTGTAGTTAGAGCCAATCAATTGATACAGCAGGAAGAATTTGGCGGTCGTTGATCCATATTGTGAGAGGAGGAGGAGAGGAGGCAACTTGGGACTTGGGTTCACTACAGGCACACAAGTCGGACCCACTTGTGTGCATCTAATTAATAGAGATGGGGCTCACTCCATGGAGAGAACCCACTTGTGTCACACCTGACGTCATTTCTGCTCTTTCCCAGGAACCCCGAAGGAAGGTTCGCCTCCTTGCACTAGCTGACGTGGATTGCGGACCAGCGCCAACCCAATGCCTGAAGTGAACCCAAGGTACTGTCAGGGCCCCATTTGTTTTGGCGGGGAGGCTAACTTCTTCCTCTTCCTCCTCCTCTCGTCTGGGGCCTTCTCTTTTAACCTAAAAGATTGGTTCACACAAAGAGATAATTTAGGTCCTAATTAAATAGAAAATCGATAGATTTCCGAGCAAGAAATATTAAATCATGCAAGAGAATTGATAGATTTCAAGCAAGAAGTTGACCATTGAATTGCAGTAGAGGATTCAATTTATTATGAAAATATAAATAATTTTTTTTACTATTTTAATAATTACTTACTTATTGTAAAACTATGTCAACTCAATTTTTTTATTATCTAAGTGATCAATCTTTTCTCTTTGAGTCATTATCAAGTAAATCAAAATTATAATTTATATATATTTAAAAATTGATCTCTAAAATATTCATCCCAAAGAGATTCAAACCTTATCGATTAACTTATATGTGAATTTGAATGTGTCTTGCTATTGTCAAGTGCGTCTAGAAGTAGGAAAATCTGAACACCTGTCCTATTTATTAACAAATAAATTAAAACAAACTGACTGATGTGACTACTCAAACTAAAACCAGTTGCTGGATTTTTTGGACTCTTTTGGACTCCGTTTCTTTCGGCCTTTTGATGCCGTTGACACGGTGGCGTCGATGTAGATGCACGGCACGAGGGCGCGGGCCCTGTCTTAGGTCACCTGTCTTGATTAAATCGGAAAAAAGGGAATGAAATATTTTTTTTTTGTAAAATATAATAAACAATTAATAAAATAAAATGTGAACTTCTCGATAAAAGGAATATTTGAAAGTGTCAAGATAAATAGTTTGGACTAAATAACATGGTATGAGAGTCGTGTTAATTTCTCTGACCACCATATAATTAATTAGTTATGAATTAATTGTGTCTACTCGTAACGTCATTGGGTGTATTTACCTTGCTAATTAAGCTAGAGTTAGTACAACATGATCCGTTACGTTCCTTGATATATAAGCCATGCTAGGCAGGGTCCAAACTAAGCCAAATCGATGGTGGCTGAGCCAAATTTACACATCTAGTTCTATCTTAATTAGCCACCTATGCAATTAGTTCATTCAACTGAATTAATTAACTTAACCATTCAAAGTAGTTTATTTAGTTGACCAAATCAACATGCAATATGATGCCCACACCTATGTCATGTCGACCTACTTAAAAAGGACGTATAAAAATAATGATTTAATCAAATGATAGTATTAATATAGTATGTCGACACGATTAACGCAACACTATGTCAACATGATCAACAATATGATGCAACACCTATGTCACATATGTAGATATGTCGACCTCCTTGAAAGCAGCCTCCTAAACGTCACCTTGCTTCCTTCTCTTCTAATCTGTCTAGGCTCCATTGCCACTACTCTCCTCACCTACAACTCCATGTATCGATGAGTGTCATCACTTGCAATCGCCTCTCTTCGTTCACCGTGAGGATTATGCATAGTTTGTCTGAATTTTAGACATATAGAATTATTTAAATTGTGTATGGTTCTTACAGATGTGTAATTCTTTTTGTAAAGTGTAAGAATGGCTTTTAGTTGTATTAACGTAAAATATTGAATTTATTTATTTATTT
>NW_027433094.1:0-1250 GCF_044706935.1 Curcuma longa
GTGAAATGTAAGTAAAAGTTAATCGAATATTTGAGAGTCAATCAATAAATTATTTTAATAAATTAAGTAAGATTCAAATAGGTTAATATTGATTGGATATTTAATAAAATAAAATAAAAATCTAAGTATATTACGGTTGACCTAATACTTGATGATTGAAAGTTTAAAATGAGATGAAAAATTTAAATGGGTCATAGTCAATTTAACACTTGGTGATCGAAAGTTCAATAGAGAGTTAACAAGTGGAAAGTCCAAGTGGATCATGAATGATCGAATACTTAGTAATCGAAAGTTTAACACGAAGTTGACAAAATAAAAAAAATCTAAGTAAGTCATGATTGATTGGACACATAACGGTCGGAAGTCCGAAATAGAGTTAACATAAGACATGAAGTCCTGACAAATCAAAGTTAATCGGATGTTAAGTAATAAAGAAGTCTTGACAGATTAAAATTGAACCTGAGCAACGAGAAAGTCCTTACATGTCAATGATTGATCAGATGCTAGACAACGAGAAGTTTTAATAGGTAAAGGTTGATTGGATGTTGAACAAAGGAAGTATTGATAGAATGAAGTCAATTGAATACCGAACAAGATGAGAATTCAACTTTGATAAAGCTGAAATAGAAGTATTAATCAATTGATAGGGTGTATCAATCAACTAGCAAATGCAAAACTTTAAAAATATGATTGTTACAATACTACTACAGTATTATTGTAATATTACTACTGTGTCGCTATAGTACTCCTACTGTGTTGCAACAGTACTGCTACTATGTCGATACAGTAACTATGAATAATAATTTGTTATAATAACAATTGACTGATGAGTTCAACTAGTCGATTAATGGGTACTATAGCAGCGTACATAAACTTCAAAATTAGATTGGAAACTCAACTGAGGCTAGAGAATATCGGTCTAAGTCTTGACAAAAATCTTTCAATACTTAAGTCAGATAAGAACATAAAAAAATAATAGATATATATATGTAGAGAATGTAGTAGAAAACATATGAGAATGTGAGCATGAGTTCTAAGAATGAGCCTCCTTTTCTTCCAATAAGTATTCTTCTTTTCTAATTTTTTTTTTATGTAACAACATTTTCTATGGCATTTATGATATTCTTTATGACATTAATATTTTTCTTTCTCCGATAACCCACCACTATTATTAACCTTCAATGACTATTCAAAAGTTTCACCCAAAATAACTATTATCAATTACTTTTATCGTCTCTTCATAGTTCCGT
>NW_027433095.1:0-1900 GCF_044706935.1 Curcuma longa
AGGTAATTGTTCATAACATAATCCCAGAATCGATATGATGTCACCATCCTTCCGATCGACTATGCAAAATTTGTTATGAGAAATTGAGTTCCAGCGTTTTTTATTTAAAGAACACTTCAACTCACGTCCAACCTCCACTGCAGCCCAGGGCAAGCACCCAAACCTGTTAGATATATTCCGGCCTACATCTTCCAAGCACTACAAAAAAAATCAAAAATAACGATCGATTTAGCGACCGAATTAAAATCGGTCGCTAATTTAGCGACCGATTTATGGTTTCCGTCGTTATTTAACGACTGAATATTAATCGATCGCTAAATAGCGATCGAACAATGATTCGGTCGCTAAAACAGTGACCGAATCACGTTCGGTCACTATTTAGCGATCGAACCGAGATTCGGTTGCTAAAATAGCGATCGAACCGTAGTTCGGTCGCTAAATTAGCGACCGAACCAAGATTCGGTCGCTAATTTAGCGATCGAACGTGATTCGGTCGCTGTTTTAGCGACCGAACAAGTCACGGTACTCATGATCGAGGTTTGATAAACCACCCACAATTACAAGGCTGCGGATTTTATTATTCTTTCCCAAAGCTTTTGAAGCCTCGACAAAATTATTAGCATTAATATACACATGACGAGTGTGCATTGGGATTTCTCTAGTCTCACCTGCATTGATTTCCTTTTCAAGTCTAAGAAATTCTCCATCTGATATGTATTCTGCAAGCTCATGCAACGCATGATGGAACACGTATCTACCATTTGTTCTAGTTGCATTCACCAGAAATGAACTTTTTGAGAAATCATCAACGTAGTTTGTTGTCTTAGATTCAATATGCAGAAAACCCAGACCTATCCAAATCAAATTCAGTTCCTGTTCCTCAAACGGATAGTTCCTAGGAAATAGAGCACAAGAAAGATAACATTGCTTAAGACGCTCAGGTAATTGTTCATAACATAATCCCAGAATCGATATGATGTCACCATCCTTCCGATCGACTATGCAAAATTTGTTATGAGAAATTGAGTTCCAGCGTTTTTTATTTAAAGAACACTTCAACTCACGTCCAACCTCCACTGCAGCCCAGGGCAAGCACCCAAACCTGTTAGATATATTCCGGCCTACATCTTCCAAGCACTACAAAAAAAAATCAAAAATAACGATCGATTTAGCGACCGAATTAAAATCGGTCGCTAATTTAGCGACCGATTTATGGTTTCCGTCGTTATTTAACGACTGAATATTAATCGATCGCTAAATAGCGACCGAACAATGATTCGATCGCTAAAACAGTGACCGAATCACGTTCGATCACTATTTAGCGATCGAACCGAGATTCGGTTGCTAAAATAGCGACCGAACCGTAGTTCGGTCGCTAAATTAGCGACCGAACCAAGATTCGGTCGCTAGCGACCGAACCGTGATTCGGTCGCGTTTTATCGAACGTGATTCGGTCGCTGTTTTAGCGACCGAACAAGTCACGGTACTCATGATCGAGGTTTGATAAACCACCCACAATTACAAGGCTGCGGATTTTATTATTCTTTCCCAAAGCTTTTGAAGCCTCGACAAAATTATTAGCATTAATATACACATGACGAGTGTGCATTGGGATTTCTCTAGTCTCACCTGCATTGATTTCCTTTTCAAGTCTAAGAAATTCTCCATCTGATATGTATTCTGCAAGCTCATGCAACGCATGATGGAACACGTATCTACCATTTGTTCTAGTTGCATTCACCAGAAATGAACTTTTTGAGAAATCATCAACGTAGTTTGTTGTCTTAGATTCAATATGCAGAAAACCCAGACCTATCCAAATCAAATTCAGTTCCTGTTCCTCAAACGGATAGTTCCTAGGAAATAGAGCACAAGAAAGATAACATTGCTTAAGACGCTC
>NW_027433096.1:0-1152 GCF_044706935.1 Curcuma longa
AAATGGCTAAAGGGTTAGTTGATTAAGGGCTATTGGGTCCTACTCTACCCGTTAAGGCAAGTTAAAAGCCGATTCATTGAGAAGCTACAGTAGATGCAACCTTTTCTCCCCATCGCGATTCCGTCTTCGCTATTCTCCCGATCCCGTGCCTCCGCCTTTGGTTCTTCGTCGCCAACGCGAGAGTAGCCGCGAAGCTGCGACGTCGGACCGGGAGTGAGTTGGTTGGAGCTTGATTCTGCTGGGAGGGGCTCGGATCGGCTGTGACAGCAGCTTGCAACGGCGGTAAATCGGACGGGAAGGAAGCCGAGAGGTAAGGGATAAGAAGTTAGGTTTTCTTGCTTCGATTTCTCCTTGGATTTTGTTTGAGTTTTGGTCCTCACAGTTCGTTGTTGGGATTTGGATCCGATCGGAAGTTTTGTGGAACCTATAGCAAGGAGAAGAAGAAGAAAGGTAAGGTGGGTTTTCGCTATTCTAGGATTCTTGAGCCGAATTGCTGTAGAATGTTCGATTCTCTTTGGATCTTGACCGTTGTTCGTTTCCACAGCTTCCTGAACAAAGCTTATCTGATTTGTTGGAGGTTTGGCTGCAAGAGAAGGAACTGAAGGTGGATTCTAGGGCAAGGAGATCAGATCTAGAGGTGAGTGTTGTATTGAATCCGATTAGGTGTTGGTGCCGATGGTTGTTGTTAATTACCATTGGTTGGGTTTGTTGTAGATTAAGAATTTAATTGTTGGAATGGGTGCTATTTAATATGGATTAGTCGAGATTGGTCAAGGGAATGTTGACCAGTGATCTAATCGAGACTGTTGGGAGTTGTATGTTGATTTGAGTAGTTTGTTGTTGTTGGATTGATCAATTAGTGGAGTTTGGTAATTGATCAGTTGGGGATGGTTAAGTTGATTGGGTTGTTTATGAGTATTAAGTGGATATGACTTTGTAAAGGTTTCGATTAGGAACCTTAATATGGTTGGTGGGTTTTTATTAATTAGCTACTGTTGGATGGGTTGAAATAAAGATTAGGATTTACTGGATATGTCGTTTAGGAATGTTGTTTATTCCTTTGCAAGACCTTGACTTGATCGGTCCTATTACTTGGAGTATATTTTCTGGGGATTCTAGTGGACAGACCGATCGATCAAGTGGGTACCCTGT
>NW_027433097.1:0-3110 GCF_044706935.1 Curcuma longa
GTCATTAGCGACATTAGCGGCGACGGCCGCAGCATTAGCTGCGACGACTGCGGTGGCCGCAGCATTAGCGGTGGTGACGGCGGGCAACGGCTGTGGCGACGGCATTAGCGGCAGTTGTGGCGATGGTCGTGGCAGTAGTGGCTGCGGTGGCCGCGGAACTGGCGGCGGCGCTGGGGGTCTTCAGCAATAGCGTTATGTCAATTTCACCACCGCGGCCGCCATCCAAGTAGAACCTAGTTAGCACATACTCGGTGTGATTGCAAAATGCTTAGATTAGAAATTGTATATCTTCCGGGCCTACAAGATTGCCGACGAATTCAAGTATCATGCTTCGCGCCATGTTCTCCCGATCCGCTCTAGATTCTTGCCGTACAGCGAAAGGCAAGCCCAAGAAAAAGTTCATTGGCACAGGCAGAGGCGTCGATAGGCAGCTAACACTACAAAAATAATACTGATTAGCGATCGAATTTTCGATCGCTAGCTAATCGATCGCTAAATCCGATTAACGATCGATTAGCGATCGATTTAAAAAATCATAAAAAATTCATCGTAATTGGATTTAGTGATCGAATTTGGATTCGGTCGCTAATTTTAACGACTGAATTAGATTTTCGTCGCTAAAGTTAGCCATTGAATTTGAATTCGGTCGCTATTTAACGGCTGAATTTCACGTTCCGTCGCTAAATTTATAAACCAAATCAGAATTTTATTGTTAAAATTAGCGATCGAATACAAATTCGGTCACTAAAATTAGCGACCGAATATAAAAGTATTGGACCAAGTGCAGAGAAGTCGACATCCATTGTATGTTAACCAGATTTATCATTGAGTAATCGTCTTAGTCTACATTATTGCCAAATCAAACAGAGGAAGTAACAAATCTGCAGTTCTATTAATTTGAAAAAAAATTGCTCAAATGGTTTGCTCATCAATTTGTGGTATTTGAAAAAAAATTATTGCTTGATCTGTCACAATCCCGACAGTTCATCAGGCTAGGGGCTATGTGGAGGCGGCTGTGATGGTCGCGTCATTAGCGACATTAGCGGCGACGGCCGCGGCATTAGCTGCGACGGCTGCGGTGGCCGCAGCATTAGCGGTGGTGACGACGGCGGCATTAGCAGTGGCGGCAGTTGTGGCGGCGGCATTAGCGGCGACGATGGCGATGGCAGTGGCAGTAGTGGCTGCGGTTAAAATTGGCCGTGGAACTGGCGGCGGCGCTAGGGGTCTTCAGCAATAGCGTTATGTCAATTTCACCACCGCGGCCGCCATCCAAGTAGAACCTAGTTAGCACATACTCGGTGTGATTGCAAAATGCCTGGATTAGAAATTGTATATCTTCCGGGCCTACAAGGTTGCCGGCGAATTCAAGTATCATGCTTCGCGCCATGTTCTCCCGATCCGCTCTAGATTCTTGCCGTACAGCGAAAGGCAAGCCCAAGAAAAAGTTCATTGGCACAGGCAGAGGCGTCGGTAGGCAGCTAACACTACAAAAATAATATTGATTAGCGATCGAATTTTCGATCGCTAATCGATCGCTAAATCCGATTAACGATCGATTAGCGATCGATTTAAAAAATCATAAAAAAATTCATCGTAATTGGATTTAGCGATCGAATTTGGATTCGGTCGCTAATTTTAACGACTGAATTAGATTTTCGTCGCTAAAGTTAGCGACCGAATTTGAATTCGGTCGCTATTTAACGACTGAATTTCACGTTCCGTCGCTAAATTTATAAACCGAATCAGAATTTTATTGTTAAAATTAGCGATCGAATACAAATTCGATCGCTAAAATTAGCGACCAAATATAAAAGTATTGGACCAAGTGCAGAGAAGTCGACATCCACTGTATGTTAACCAGATTTATCATTGAGTAATCGTCTTAGTCTAGGTTGTTGCCAAATCAAACAGAGGAAGTAACAAATCTGCAGTTCTATTAATTTGAAAAAAAAAATTGCTCAAATGGTTTGCTCATCAATTTGTGGTATTTGAAAAAAAATTATTGCTTGATCTGTCACAATCCCGACAGTTCATCAGGCTAGGGGCTATGTGGAGGCGGCTGTGATGGTCGCGTCATTAGCGACATTAGCGGCGACGGCCGTGGCATTAGCTACGACGGCTGCGGTGGCCGCAGCATTAGCGGTGGTGACGGCGGCGACATTAGCGGTGGCGGCGGTTGTGGCGGCGGCATTAGCGGCGGCGATGGCGATGGCAGTGGCAGTAGTGGCTGCGGTGGCCGCGGAACTGGCGGCGGCGCTAGGGGTCTTCAGCAATAGCGTTATGTCAATTTCACCGCCGCGGCCGCCATCCAAGTAGAACCTAGTTAGCACATACTCGGTGTGATTGCAAAATGCCTGGATTAGAAATTGTATATCTTCCGGGCCTACAAGGTTGCCGGCGAATTCAAGTATCATGCTTCGCGCCATGTTCTCCCGATCCGCTCTAGATTCTTGCCGTACAGCGAAAGGCAAGCCCAAGAAAAAGTTCATTGGCACAGGCAGAGGCGTCGATAGGTAGCTAACACTACAAAAATAATACTGATTAGCGATCGAATTTTCGATCGCTAATCGGTCGCTAAATCTGATTAACGATCGATTAGCGATCGATTTAAAAAATCATAAAAAAATTCATCGTAATTGGATTTAGCGATCGAATTTGGATTCGGTCGCTAATTTTAACGACTGAATTAGATTTTTGTCGCTAAAGTTAGCGATCGAATTTGAATTCGGTCGCTATTTAACGACTGAATTTCACGTTCCGTCGCTAAATTTATAAACCGAATCAGAATTTTATTGTTAAAATTAGCGATCGAATACAAATTCGATCGCTAAAATTAGCGACCGAATATAAAAGTATTGGACCAAGTGCAGAGAAGTCGACATCCACTGTATGTTAACCAGATTTATCATTGAGTCATCGTCTTAGTCTAGGTTGTTGCCAAATCAAACAGAGGAAGTAACAAATCTGCAGTTCTATTAATTTGAAAAAAAAAATTGCTCAAATGGTTTGCTCATCAATTTATGGTATTTGAAAAAAAATTATTGCTTGATCTGTCACAATCCCGACAGTTCATTAGGCTAGGGGCTATGTGTAGGCGGCTGTGATGGTCG
>NW_027433098.1:0-4570 GCF_044706935.1 Curcuma longa
AAAAATAGAATCCCTTCTAATGATCCATGCAAAAATTTCGTTTAAAGTTTTAACTAAAATTTATACCTTTGTTGTGTGCCTTTAACGTATTCTGCTAGTCCTTGGTTCACCAGATCTCTACACGATCAAAATGATCATGCCTCTAATAGTATCCATACGAACATGATCACGATCTCAGAGATGAACCGCTTTAACAGAGAGGAGAATAAGGGAAGGGTTGGCTTCTCCCTCTTCCGGCACGATCAGCCGTCTCAATCGGGTCGAGCAGGTGGCTCTCTGACAGGGAAAAAGAAGGCAGTGTCGCGGCGATCAAAGAAATCCCGGGAAGAAGATCAACGCCGATGGGAAGGAAGAAGATCGATGCCGGTGGAAGAGGTCGCAATCCTCTGTTTCAGCCGCGCGCGTCTTCGTGGAGAGCTCCGGCATCGCGGCAGGCGCGTCTTCGGGCAAAGCTCAGGCATCGCGGCCGGCGCATCTTCGGGCAGATCGCGAACAACAGCCTAAATCACACGTTCCACTTCTCTAGCTGATCCCCACACCGTCGGTGCTGAAGTCGCCGGCACTTGCGCCTCTCCTCACCGCTCAGGACCGATCGTCGTTCTCGCGGGGAAGAAGCAGGGTCGGCACGCGCACGGGAGGAAGAAGCCCGGCGCCTTAGGGTTTCAGGGCAGATACGATCTGCAGGTGGCATGTCGCGTGGAGAAGAAGACGAGGATCGACGCTGTGCAGAGAGGATGAATAGGGGAACCAAAATCGCAATTTTGTTGGTTTGCGAAGCTACAGTGCTTTCCTTTTAAACTGGAACCAAATTAGGTTTAGGGCTAACCGGCAATTAGGGTTTGACTGAACCGATTTGAGGAATAAATCGAAAAATCAAAATTTCAGACGGAATCGGACTAGGTTATTGTAGCGAACCGGTTCATTTTTGGTTTGCTTGGTTCAATAACCAAACGACCTCCGATTTGATCTAAAACAGTTTCGTTCAATTCGTCTTCATAAGATGAAGGTTCTCATCTCTTCGGTTTTACCAAAATGTCTTCCATCATGAACCAAATCAAGTTGGTTCGAAATCGAATCATTTGGTTTACTAACCAAATGACTTCTAATTTGAATAAAATCAATTTCATTCATTTCGTCTTCATAAGACGAATTCCATCTTGTCATTTGTCTGGTCAAACCAAACTTTATCTCTCTCATTCTAAGAATCTAATTCTCAAACTTGTTTTAAGTCCTTCGGAGAACTTATAGTGCGTGTGACCCAATAGGTTCTCGATTATATTGGTTGTTCGTAATTAATCATTAATTACGTAACGATCATAAGTAACACTAATAGTATATCATGATCCCCAATTAATCATAAAATCAACGATTAATTCTAGAACAATTCTAAACCCTTCAGCAGCTCCTATTAAACGTGCCTCGTTCCTTTCACCGTCTTATACCCACTTGGTCCGGCAGTGAATTTTCTATGTGTCGGTCCCCGACTAGGCTGACACATGATCCCCAATTGATCATAAAATCAACGATTAATTTCAGAACAATTCTAAACCCTTCAGCAGCTCCTATTAACGTGCCACGTTCCTTTCACCGTTTTATACCCACTTGGTTCAGGACATGGTTTTAAGTCCTTCGGAGAACTTGTAGTGCGTGTGACCCAATAGGTTCTCGATTATATTGGTTGTTCGTAATTAACCATTAATTACATAACGATCATGAGTGGCACCTAGTAGTATATCATGATCCCCAATTGATCATAAAATCAACAATTAATTCCAGAACAATTCTAAACCCTTCAGCAGCTCCTATTAAACGTGCCACGTTCCTTTCACCGTCTTATACCCACTTGGTTCAGGACATGGTCTATGTGTCGGTCCCCACTAGGCTGACTACGTCACACCTAGTCCAAGCTGCTTTCTTGTCTTGTTGATTCAAGTTACTTGTACATGTGTCCAAGAGTATCATACTCTTAACATGTAATGCTTTGACCAAAGACTTTTAGTAACAATTCTGACAAGCGGCCGCAAGGTATACGTCTACTTTTCCAAGGAGCAATGAATCCTCTGTGGGCTATTCAAACACCTTCGAGTACTTCGACTTATACCCAATCATCTCGGGTCCACACCTCCTCAAAGATGTTTGCTTAAGATGTCAAAGTATAAGCCTCCATGATCAAGGTGACTTGAATACCACAAGTCAAAGGAAACTCGCAGTTAAGCTGCACTGAGATCTTCATTGACATATGTATAGAACCATATGAAGTTTCAAGGCAGGTCACTCCAATGAACTGATTAGCTTTAACCAACATCCACGTTTAACTCTCAACATTCAATGTTTTTAGCAGTGAGATCGGCTGCTTGACTAACCAAGGAGTTTAAACGTGTTAGTCTCTATAGAATCGATGACATCCGTGCTCATCAATTCCTCGACTAGGGATAATTTTAATACATTCATAATTGCACATGTAGAGATGCTCATGAGTTGTGATCCAATCACAAATTCTCTCATGCTATGAATAGTATTGCGCGCGGGCATTCAGTATTTGAGTTTAAGATCCAATTAAACACATAGAAAATGTTCACTCAAATAGTGAATTGATATTTATCTAATAAATAGTATGAATATAAGGCGATTGCCTTATGACACCTCTCAAATCTAACAACCACATGATCTAAGGCTGCGTCAACTAGTCATAGCAACACCCGCCTCCATAATTAAGGCAGCATGGTGCCCTCGTGGTTTGGGGAGGATCCCGCATGTCAACCAGTTATGCAGTAGTATGGTGAGCCAATCAAGGTGATATATGATCTGCCATATCAAGTTCATTAAATACAAGGCCTTATCTCCTTTATAACATGACCAGGCTAGCTGTCCAAGTAAAATATCGACACCTCAGCTCAGCACTATGGAATAATCGATTCGGCAGACGAACAACAGTTTAGGTCAGTCCAATCAATCGAATTTCACCTCCTTCGACTAGACTAATTAGGGAGACTTCTAATATGATGAAAACCTGCTGCCTTCACGTGTCACATGGGGGCTGAAGTCATGTTGAGTTGTTAGACAAAGCTAAGGTAAGCTATACGAGGTTTGGAGATAACAAAATTAAACCTGCCCCGAACCCAAGCTTAGTCAAACCAATTCAGAGACAAATCACCCATCCGACTCGAACATGACCTAATCCTCAGCCACCGACCTCGACTTCAGTGGTTGTCCTCATATTCATCTTGATCTCAATTATCGATCTCATTTCCAACTCGATCTTGGTGGTCGACCTCATATCTAGCTTGGTCTTCATGGTCGACCTTATATCCAATTTGGTCTCAGTTGCTTATCTCATCTCGGTCTCGACTGTCAATCTCAACTTAGTCTTAGCTGTCAACCTTAGTTCAGTCTCAATTGTCGACCTCAGTTTTGTCTTGGTTGCAGACCTCAACCTCAACTCGGTCTCGACTGTGACCTCCATCTTTTCTTCCGCCCCTTGCTTGGGCCAGCCTAACTGATTTGTCCGCAAAGACTTAGTTCTCCTAGAAAAAGAGGAAACACGCGTATCTCGAAAGATGTGGGCAGTAGGAGCGAGTATCTCAGAATAGATGTTGTCCAGTTGCACATATTTCGTAACATGCTGAAAAGGGAGATGCACATTTCGAGAAATGAGCACAAGAATAGCTCTTTAAAAGGTCGCTCATCCTTGTGGGCACAGGTATGCGCACATAAAATTCTAATTTCCCCTAACTATTATTCTCTTTCTCATAAAATCTTGACTTGAGCATCAGAATGATTTATCGAGATCCATCTCCTTATTATTTTAACCCTCTTTCAGAGTACTTTTCAGGTCTCTTCATCCTTTCCGGTGGCTATTTTCAAGAAGCGTGCACGTTAGCCCATTCACTGATCGATAGCTTAACTATCCACGGTATTTGGCCGAAACAGTATTATTTTAAAACCATGTACTTGTAACTATGACTTTGTTGGTAACATATGCTTTGTTCTTTGTTGAATGATGAGGTTTTAATGTTATCGTGGATGAGTTTGTGAATGTATCATCGTTTGCAATGTTATCATAGATATGATTTGTAATGTTATCATGGATATGGATGGTAGAGTGATATTTTGATAGAAACATGATTTATATTTGGAAATATGAGGAGGTGCTAGCAATGAAAATTAAATTTTCGTCGCTAATTCTAACGATGAAAAAAAGTTTCCATCGTTAATTTTAACAATGATAAATAATTTTTCGTCACTAATTTAGCGATGAAAAATAAATTTTCACAGTTAATCTTATTAGCGATGGAATTTTATCTGTCACTAAACCATCGCTAAGTAGGTTTAGTGACTAATGCAGAGATGGCGTCAATAAGAAGTTTTCTTTTAGTGTCATTTTCCCAACAAGAGATAAGATTCACAGCCACATTAAGAGTACAATACTATATCATTTTCTCTACTCTATAACCCTTTAATAGTAGAGGGTTTAATACAATTTAAACTAGTTAGGGAAAGGATAAAAGGGAAAATTAATTTTGCTATTAAGCTTACTCAACAACACATAATTTGATTGTGAGCGACAATG
>NW_027433099.1:0-2157 GCF_044706935.1 Curcuma longa
CGACATGGAAGGTTGATTCTTGGAGAGCATACAATGTATTCCGAGTAAACATCGCGGATGGTTAACCCATCAGTCAGTGAACTATCCAACGCGGACAAGCCTTGGACCAGACGAAGACGATCTCTAGGCTGAACCGAAGAGCTGAATCAGAGTCGAACCTGAAACGCATTTAGAGGGAGAGGTTAGACTGGTGTTGGGGAGTCTCGACAAGTCACTTTGATGCTCAAGTTAGGGTTCCGATGAGAATGAAGTGAATGAGAACGAAAGCAAATAGTAAGAGTGGTAGAGTTTTTTGGAATCGGACCTCGAACATGGAAATGAGGTGGTTCTTTTATAATCTACTTTGAGATTCTCTCCGTGGGGTAGGGTGGCATCCTCCTCTTCACAAGCGACCGCCTGCCACATAAGAAAATTCCCTTCATTTCCCTTCTATTTTGGCTGTATATGTAGGGATTTTGACTGTATATGCAAGGAAGGGGTATCGGAGGGGACCATGTCTGACACCGGCATATTCCCTTTGGCCTTATGCGATAAGTATCAGGAGAGACCGCGTTTGACGATCTGATACACCCTCTGTACGACTGCGCAGAAGGGATGGTATTGGAGGGAACTAAATCTGTGATACTCGCAGGTAGGTCCTCCTCTGGGTGATGGCGTGCCAAGCCAGCATGTTAGAGGCCCAAGGCAAGGATCTAGGATGAGTTGGAGTGAAACAAAGCGGCTAAGACTATAGGCTTAGAACGGCCACGGCAAGGCTGGTCGAGATGGCGTCGGCCGAGACGAGAGATAGCCAAGGTGGGGTCGTGGAAAGGACGTTGGTCGAGACGATGTCGGCTGAGACGACGTTGGCCAAAACGACGTCGACACTGAGATGCTATTAACCGAGACGAGGTGGACCGAGATCAAGGTTTTGTTGCGGTCCTGAGGGCTCATTGAAAAGGTGTGGGTTGAATCCACACAATTCCCTCGACCTGGCTCGAGCTCGGACCGACTGGTGAAGTCAAGGTCGTGTTGACTTGTGTCGACACTTCAGCCTAGATCTTGACCATCAGAAGACTCTTGACCTTGTCTACAAAAGTCACGTCATCTTGACCAACAGTATCACAATGAAAAAGTATTTTAGATATGAAAATTAAGGCATCTATCTAGTTGTTATCAATAACATTAACTCTAAAAAAAATAATTCATTTTTGGATCAAAATGATCCTATATGCATGGTTTGGATTTTCTTTTTGGTTCGAATGTACATGATTATTTGGTAAAAAAAAAATGTAACATGAATATACTATATGATTTTAATATTATAAAAATTAGATATGCGAAATCAACCATTTTTAAATTTATATTCAATAAAATACTATAAAGAAACAGATAAAGGATTATTTCAAATTATTCTCAATCCTCTCTTTTGTTCTGTTTCTTTCATCGTTTCTATTCTACCTTCTCTTATAGGTAAATTGGGCCTTATTGATAAGGGCCCTACCTAGATAATTGAAAATATTATTTTAAATTCAGTCATGAAAAAAGTTGGGATTATCAAATTTTAAAATCAAAAAATAAAAAAGTTTAATGAGTCTCACATCTTACTAAAAGAAATCTTTAGTCTTGATAGAAACAAGAAACAAAATATTATTCTATAATTAGACTACGGTAAAGTGACAATGACGCTCTAGTAATTTTCAAACATCCACAATTCGAGTCTCAATTATAACGGATATTGTAGGATGATTTCTTCTGATAAAATGAAAAATCTGGAACATTGACTATTTGATAATGAGACATTTGTATTTTCAAATTTACTTATGACAGATAAAATTTTTTTGCGAAACTAAATCAATTACTTCTAATTCAAAAAAAACTTTATATATAAGTTTGTTATGTTTGTGAGTTGCCTATATGCAGATGATTTGAAGCATTGCCATGTTGAAATATAATTTAAGAAAAATAATATACTACTTGAAAAATTTAGTATAAAACTAACATTATGGATGTGGGCCCCATTGTATGGATGTGGGACCCATTGTATGAAGTATGTCATGTTGAATTTCATACTTCATTTTTCATGTGGTGTATCATTATTTATAATTTAATATATTTTTATTTAACTTCACGAGATAATGTTTAGACATAGTTCAAGTAATTGCTAATAATTTTATA
>NW_027433100.1:0-3242 GCF_044706935.1 Curcuma longa
ATGACTGGATTACTTCATCAAACCGGATGTTTCAAGACCTTGAAGTTTGCTTCAGTCCATAAATCGACCGATTAAGCTTTACACACAAGATGCTTCTTTGTCCTTTGCAATGAATCCCTCTAGTTGCTTTATATATAAGCTTCTAGACTTGATTAGAATCCGTAGATTCTAACTCAGGTTCCATTGCCTTTTGCTAATAAGCATCTTTATCTTGGAATGCTTCGTCTTAAGTCTAGGGATCAGCTTCATGTTCATCAGGGACCAAGTCCAAAGACTCACCTAAAACATGAATCTGTTAGGTTTTCTAAAAACCCTCCCACTACGATGAGTCACTGTCTGTAACTGTGTATTACTTTGTGACACGCGGTGCAGTTACTTGTGGTATCTTATCTCGTACTATTGGTATTAAAGTAGGACTTTCCTTTCTCATTTCCTTAAGAACAATCTTACTCATGGACTTTTGATTTATTACATAGTCTTCTTCCAAAATCGGTCATTCTTGCTAACGAATACCTTCTGATCTTTGGAACTATAAAATAAGTCACCTTTCGTTCCTCTAGGATAGCTCATAAACAAGCGTACTTCTGTACGAGATTCTAACTTATCAGTGTCTCCCTTCAATACATGTATTGGACTACCCCTAATCTGAATATGTCCCAGACTAGGCTAGCGCCTAGTCCACAATTCTATAGGAGTAAAGGGTGCTGATTTAGAATATCCCGAGTACAGACTGTAAGCTGCTGTTTCCAGAGCATACCCCTGAACGAATTTGGTAATTCTGAATAACTCATCATCGATCTAACCATTCCTATAAGAGTCATATTCCTTCGTTCATGAACCAATTCCAATACCCCTTAGCCTTGAAAGGCCTCTTGGTGATTTTTCCTTCCAAGTAAGATTCGCAGGTTGGGAATTTTCACCACCAATGAACCCAAAAGTCCATCAGCTATCAACCTTTGAATCCTACTCAAGATAATATGATTTTGTTGCATCGTGAGAGTTATTGGATTTAAAATGTATAAATTGCCAACCAATGTACCAGAACAGATATTAACCCTATTTTTCTTGATGATAACTTTATCATCAAAAGAAACAGAATATCCATCCAAAAATAATTTAGAAACTGAAATTAAATTCTTTCTAAAAGTTGGTACATAAAGATAATTTCTTAAAACGAGAATTCTATTTCTATTGAAAGATAAATAGACGTCTCCCAATGCAACAGCTGCCACCTTTGTAGCGTTGCCCATGTAGACGGTAATCTCCCCTTCACTCAGTCGTCGGGTTTCCTGGAACCCCTTTCTTGTTCTCCTTGTTGTGAGGACAATCCGCCTTCCAATGTCCAGACTGCTTGCATGTAAAGCACTTGCCCTTTGGCTTCTTTACTCCTGTGTGAGGTCCATTCACCGTCTTTGCCGAACCAGCTGGTTTCTTCTTCTTCTTTCCTTTCGGTTTAGAAGCAGTTATCTTTCAGCAATGTGAACCTGAGAACTTTGATGAAATAATCCTTCCGTCGCCTAAAGTTCTGTCAGTAGTTCCGCCATTGAATAAATCCTTTTATTCATGTTGTAGTTCAGGCGAAACTGCTCAAAACTTTTAGGCAGTGTTTGGAGAATAATATCGACCTCGGTTTCCCCGTCGATTTCCCCTCCAAGGACTTCTATCTCATTCAAATAAGCCATCATTTTAAGGATGTGATCCCTCACGGGTGTGATAAGCCCCCGCAAGTATACGAGTTGTCGTCAAGTAATAAAAATATCGATCCACAGGGACCGTGGAATTACTTACTAGATTTAGCACAAAAAGATAGGAGAGAAAATGAGCATAAGTTGTCGTGGGGGAGAATGGAGCGTTCTAAAGTACATAGTCCTAATGCTCGGAGAAAGAAATCGACTGTGACAATGGATGTGAAGCGATCCTAGGACTTCGGATTCCTCAATGTATTGATTTATCGACCTGGATCCTCTATCTTTCCTCAATAATTGTTCAATTGTAGGAACGCTAACCAATATATCCAATTAGACCTCGTCAGGTATCCTCGGAATAAATCATTGGTGTTCTTACTGTTATCATCGTTGGATCGAGATGACTCTAGAAGCCCGGTTTAAGGCTTTCCTATGTCACTCAGGCGCCCCGGAGTGCTACTAGAATCCTATCCCCTGTCACAGGATATCTTTTTACGGACCTCTCTCCAACAATGAATAACCGCTAGCTATTCCTCATAGAAACTGATTATGACTTAAGAAACCCCTCGGAAACTCGCCCGGTTCAAGGCTTTCTTCCTGTCACGAAGCGCCCCGATGTACGGCCTAATGATTCCTCAAATAACAATCAATCTCTACCCTCATGGATTCACACACAAACATTTAATCATTCATTTCACAGGCACAAATCCACAAAGCAATAGACAATTAAATCATAGAAAACGGTAGATTAATCAAATCCAAGTTACAAATCATCCAATACACCTGATTCATCCTACATCTAAGAATCTAGGGAACTACTCCATATCGTGGAGGTTACAATACGAGGAAGAGAAAGAATACATCCTAATCCGAAGATAAAATAGTGAAAAACTGGAAATAAGACTTATCGTTCTTCTCGGACTGTGATCTCCACGTAAATGTGATGAAGATGGAATGGAGTAGCCGGATCGATGGATGGATCGTCGAATCTCGCTCCGGATTAGGCGTCGGTGGCTCTAGAACAGCTCCGGTGGCTCTCCAAGGTCTCCCCTCTTGTTTAGGTCTCTAAAAGGGGTATTTATAGTAGCTTTCCCGACAGCAGGCACGCCCTGAGTCACACGGCCGTGCCTGGTAGGCAAGGCCACGTGTGGTCGCTCAACACGGTGGTGGCACGGCCGTGCCTATGAGGCACGGCCTGAGGCCGACTCCTCACTGTTTTGGGACACGACCGTGCCTGGTAGGCACGGCCAGTAGCTTTCAACCTTCTGTTCAGAGACACGGCCGTGCCTTTTAGGCACGGCCAGCAGCAATCCCTCTTCACTTTAGAAAGCACCGCAGTGATTGGAGAGCACGGCCATACATTGGCTTGACTTGCTGGTGAAGCACGGCCGTGTCTTGGGACACGACCTGATGAAGTTGCTCTTCTATTTTGTGGCACGGCCGTGCCTGAGGGGCACGGCCACACCATTGGCCTCTTCTGTTCTGGAGCACGACCGTGTCTATTAGACACGACCCTCTGTCGCTGCTGAGGGGGAAGTAAGTCACGGCCGTGCCTAC
>NW_027433101.1:0-7507 GCF_044706935.1 Curcuma longa
AAGGAGATAAATAGCCCCGAGAAGATAAATAGCCCCTTTGGCGTAGACTAACTGTATATAATATAAGAGTTGTACCTCTGCTACGCAGAGGCATATAAATAGCCAAAGGGGCTATTTACGACTAAGCCTTAAGTAGACTAATCCACCCTACCTGCATTCATAATATAAGTTCTAATCCGCCTGTATATAATATAACTCTGCTACCCCTGTATATATATTGGGCAGAGAAATAGCCTTTGGGGCTATTTACGACTAACTAAAATAAATATAAAGGAGATAAATAGCCCCTTTGGCCCTACATTCATAATATAAGTTCTAATCCGCCTGTATATAATATAAGTTCCTCTGCTACCCCTGTATATATATTGGGCAGATAAATAGCCAAAGGGGCTATTTACGACTAAGCCGCCTTTTGAGCTGGCACTTCAACCTTATGTACTGAGACTGACTTATGTTCTGCGACGGGTAAGCCCCATGAGGGGAGTCAGAGGGGGTAACGGTCCTTATCTCCACCAGGAGCTGCCGTATGGGCTGTCCTACGCCTTCGCTTTGGCTTACATATATCCTAGCCTTACTTCTTTTCCTTGACGAAAAAGCAAGGACGGAATTTACACCCGGTCCCGAACGGCACGAAAGAAAAGCAACTAAGGAAACACGCACACCAGAATTAGAAGCGGCCTTTGAAAGCTGACTTAAAAGCTTTAAAAGCTGTTGTACATTTAGGGCTATTCTAACACTTACTACTTAAATTAGAAAATAGGGCTGAAAAAAGGTACTACAGTAAATACACGGCACTTGCAAAAGCTGCTACTGGTGTTATAGTCTAGCTCACACTCTTATAAAGGAAAGACAGATGCTACTACGGCTACCGAGGCAACTATGACGGATACCACTGTTACAATACTAACTATAATTGAATTTAGAATCTAATGAGAGAGAAATTGGTAATAAAAAAACGGTAAACCGGGACACAAAGACAAGCAAGAAAAGAGTAAGAAAGTGCAGTTTCAAATTCAAGTAGAGGTTGAGTACATTAACATTATGTAAGAAATTAATGAGAAGAGGGGGATAGATGCTTAACTGGACACATCTTTCTTTATAAGACTGATCATTTCCTAACGTGAAAGGCTATACCTAACGTGAAAGGCTATAACAGAGCTCGAGCAAGAGAGGGCCAAGTAAGGGCTAGATCAAGAGCGAGAGGTTTGAATGAAAGAGGTCACCATAGGGCATCTCGAGTAAGAGGGCTCAAGGGTTGTACTGTTAGGTTATCTCACAGATCCTTCCTTACAGATGAACTTCGGGGCAACCGCCTGGCAGCCCCTCCTTCATCGAGATATGGATTTCTTCTCCGAACATATGCACTGGTAACAGAAATTACTAGAAAGATGCAAATGCAACCTAAAAGAAATACCATATAAAAGAAAGGGAAGGGTACTGACTTCGATCCCAATGCAAAGGAAAGGGAACCAAAGCAGTCATAAGAAGGGCAGGCAACCAGGTAGGGAGTTCAATGATGGGGAGAATCGACAGATCGAAGATCGAAAGAATCGACAGCAGGAAGGAATGCCAGGTTGAGATCAAACAACAGCAGTCAATGCAAAGGGATAGGGAGTTGAGTTGCCAGATAGGGAAGGAAAGCGACAGATCCAAGGAAAGGACCTCGAAAGAGGGCCAAAGAATAGGGTAACGAGAGGAACGAACAAATAATTGAGTTACCGGTATTTTAAATTTAAATTTCAATTCAATTTCTATCGATTAAAATTCTTTCAGACTTATTCCTCATGTCAACTAGAGGAATGAAATAGGGGTAACCTCTCCAGGCCACCCCTACTTCATCTATAGATTCAAATTCCGGGAGGTTCGGATTAGTCGTAAATAGCCCCAAAGGCTATTTATATGCCTCTGCGTAGCAGAGGTACTTATCTTATATTATATACATATAGTCTACGCCTTTGGGGCTATTTATCTCCTTGGTCAAAGAAATTACTAAAACAGAAAGACAGCTTCAACTTAAACAGGTGCAGGACAGACAGAACGACTGGAAAGGAATACTTAAATCGAAGGAGGAGTCAATCCAAAGGAATGCAAGAAAGCGATAGGAACTAAAGGAAAGGGAACCGAAAGGTGTAGTCCATGAAGAGAGGGAAGAGAACGAAGAGATCGAAACAAAGGGATAGGAACTGCAGAAAGGGGTTGGGGAGTACAAAAGATAAGTATGGATTTCCTTACTCAAAGAAAAGGGGTTGGAGTTCAGTAGATTGAGATTCGGTTGGAGATTGACTATCGTATTAATAAAATAAGGGAGCCAGACTCGAAGAGGGGAATTAAGAGATTTGAATTCAAAGAAAGGGAACCTCGAAGAGGGCATAGAAGTTTAGAGTTGAAGTTGATGTTTCAATTTAACTTCTATTATAGTAGATGCTTTTTCAGATTTCTTCCTTATGTCAACTAGAGGCCCACTTAAGAATTTGCTTCGGGGCAACCTCTCCAGGCCGCCCCTCCTTCATATATATATGTATTTTGATTTCCGAACCTATGAGAGGTCAGGCTGCAGAGATAAAAGAATTTACAGGAAAGATGCAATGAAAGCGAAATCGATCCAAATGCCAGCTTCAAACAACTAAACTGCAGAGGAGTCAATCGATAGAAATGGCAGCAGGGGAGTCAATCCAAAGCAAAGCGATATGAACTAATGAATAGAAAGAGCGAACCGAAGGGAACGAAAGCAAGGGAGCGGAAGTAGCTAAGCTATCGAGTACGGAAAGGTAGAGATCGAAATAACAGTTCCTTACTTTTTTTCAATGGATTTAGGTACCTTCGAGAGACCTCGAAGAGGGGAGAGAATAGAGGGTTTCGGGAATGCAACTGGGGTTGAGGAGAGGGCAGGATTGAGAGAGAGAAGTTGAGGTGATTCGATAGGAGATAGATAGATAGATAGATAGAAATACCTAAGACAGGTAGAGAAGGGGTTGAAGGCATTTCGAGTTACGATTCGTATAGAGATTACAATTTCGTTCCTATAGAAGAGTAGAGAGCAGTAGATGAGTTTAGAGATGGGGTTGAAGGTAGAGTTCAGGCATTTGACTTCAAAGGTAGGCAACTAGACCTGAAGGTTTCGGGAATTAAGCTTTGAATTCAGTTACGAGAAAGGGAAGCCTTGCGCATCTTACTGAATTCTTTGGCAAGAGGAATTGAGCTGTAGAACTTCATATAGTATGGCAGGGGGCTCAGGTACAGGACGGGAAGGGCAGGCTGCAGACCAAGCAATCGAAGAAAGAGAAGTTCCTGCTCCTAGAACATAGAGTTGAAGGCATTGAGTTAAGAAGAGTTGAGTTCAGCTTCTTTGGTTACAACTGTCAATGGGGCCAACGGATGGGATCGCATTTGAGTATTCCTCGAAGAGAAGAGTAGAAGATTTAGATTAGGGGTTTGAAGTTGTAGATTACAATTTCGTTCCTTACTTTCAGGAACTCGAAAGAGGGCAGGAATGAATACGCTCCCCTGATAAGGGGAGGAGAAGTAGGTATTTGAGTTTGATGTTTCAATTTCAATTCTATTATAGTAGTGGCCTTAAGGCTTAACCCTTCCTCTCGCCCAAACCTTTATAATTTCTCGCCCCTCTCGCATACGCTCGCCCAATCGCCTTACGGCTCACCTATCCAGTGGGTACCCTCTCGCTATCGCTCGAGCCTATCCTTGGGGATATCCTATCTGGGGATATCCTATCCTTGGGGATATCCTATCCGGGGATACCCTATCCAGTGGGTATCCTATCGGGGATCACCTTGAGCTGTAGGATGAACAGAGGGGCAACCGCCTGGCAGCCCCTTGTTCATATAGATTTTGTTCTTTCCGAACTTAGTGTACCGCTCCCAGTAAAAGAAATTACTAGAAAACAGAATACCTCCAAGGAAAGTCAGCGACAGATGCAAATGAAAGGAGAATCGAAAGACAGGAAAGACCACTGGAGTGAATGAAAGGAACTGAAGACCTGAGGAGTTGAATGAAAGGAACTGAAGACCACAGCAGTGATGCCAAAGGAATGCAAGAAAAAGGGCACCAGAGGTTGGGTATGGGAGCAGTACACAGGGGTTTGACTTCGGGTATAGAGAGAACGACAGCAAAGAGAGCGAAGAGAACGACTGGAAAGGAGTGTGCTAAGGCCTTCGAAGAGGTTGAAGTCCTCGATTGATAGATTTGTACTGAACCAAATGGTAGGTATGAGAGTACCCTCGAAGAGGGGGAATTGAGTTACCAGATAGGGGGAAGGGAACTAATGAATGATGAGTTACGAGTTGGAGTTCCAGCTGCCTAAATCAAATAATACGTAGAATTTCATAAAAAAGAAATACCATATAAAAGAAAGGGCAGCAGATCCAACCAATGGAAGGGAAAGGAACAGATGCAAGGGTACTGACTTCGATCCCAATGCAAAGGAAAGGGAACCAAAGGTATCGAGATAAATGGCTGCTGAGGAGTCAATACAAGAAGGGAGTTAAGAACTGAAGTTGACTTGAGTAGATAAGGAATTCAGTTGATTCGATAGCGTATAGATAAAAAAATTTCTATCCTTTCGGAACTCTATGGGAATAGAGTTAAGAAATAGGCAACTGGGAAGCCTTTCGGATAAGGAATTGACTATAGAAATAGGCAACTGGGAATTGAATATAGAAATAGGGGCATGAGATAGCTCAATTGAGTAGATGAGTTTCGGGTTTTGAGTTCAGATTCGTAGATGTGACTTCAAAGGTAGGCAACTGGAGTTGGGGTAATACCAAAGTTGTAGATTTAGATTAGGAGTTGAAGTTTCATAAAAATTCTATAGATTTAATTTCAGTATTAGACCTTCCTGCATCTACAGGCCCACTTAATAATTTGCTTCAGGGTTGTCGACTAGCCAACCCTTCGTTCCTTAAACCAGGATTTCCGAACATATATGCCAGGTTACAGAAATTACTAGAAAAAACAGAAATGAAAGGTTGAGATCGAAAGAAAGGGCACCTGAGGAAAGGTAACCTTAAGAGTCAATTGCACCTGTGGAAAGGTCACCTGAAGATCTTTCGTAGTTTTGAATAGGACAGGGGCAGGGCGACAGTAAGCAAATACAGATAGGATAGAGTTTCAGTAGGAGTTGTAGCAACTGCAGTCGGAGTAGTTCCAGCTGCCTAAATCAAATAATACGTATAATTTCATTGATTAAAATTTAATATAGAAATTGAAATATGCACCTTGGATAGCTTCAGAGAGCAGAATTCATTCCGATTCGAAAAGGGTAGAGGGAATTCAACTGGAGCATAGAAAATAGAGTCTAATAGAAGAGAGGAACGAAAGGAGTCAATGCAATAGAAAAGAAGAAGGCAAGTTCGAAAAGAACAAAGGAAGTTGAAGTTGAGGGTTTCGGGAATTGAGTTACCAGAGATGAATTAGGATGCCTTTGGTCCCTCCCCTTATCAGGGGAGCTATTTCATTCCTCGCATCGGGATGACGAGCTATTTTTCATTCCTCGCATCGGGATGACGAGCTATTTTTCATTCCTCGCATCGGGATGACGAGCTATTTTTCATTCCTCGCATCGGGATGACGAGCTATTTTTCATTCCTCGCATCGGGATGACGAGCTATTTTTCATTCCTCTAAGAGGGCAGAATAGAGGGATTCAGCTTCAAAGAATAGGTATTTCAAATTTCGTTCCTTACTTTCAGTAGATGAATTACGATTCAAAGAAAAAGGAGAGATAACGGTAAGTTTTTGAAATTCCATTCTTTCAGGACCTCGAAGAGGGGAGAATAGAGGTATTGAACTGGAAGAATGAAAGGAACTCGAAAGAGGAGAGGATAGGATTGATTCGATAGGGTATGAGGGGATTGAGAGATTTGACTTTAGGGCAGGGACATTCAAGTAGATAGATTTCGAAGCCCTAATATAATAATAAGTCGTTGAGGGAAGTGAGGGACGAAATAGCGTATACCAAAGGGAAGGCGAAGGTTGAGATCCACCATTACAAATTCGTTGAAATTTTAGTTTAACTAGAATTGCATCCAAAGAAATATCATATAGAAATGAAAATATGCAACATAGATAGCTGCAGAGAGCTCAATTAAAGCAGAGCTAAATAGAGATTAAAATATAGATTTCGAAGCCCTAATATAATAATAAGTCGTTTCGGGTTTGGAGTTAAGAAATAGCGTATAGTTTGAATTACCTGTAGAGGAGGGATTTGAAGTTGTAGATAGAAATTGAGTTCCTTTAGAGGAAGAGAGAGAAGTAGGACCTCGAAGAGGGCAGGAAAAGAAAGAGTTGAGGTAGATAACTAGAGTAAAGTAAAGGGAAGTGACTATCGTATATAAATAGAGTACTTTCAGGAACTCGAAGAGGTAAGTAGATATAAATTTCTATCCTAAAGAGAAGTGGTTTAGTTATCCTTTCAATTATATTTCAGTAGGGGGTGTTCCATCCCTCGCTTCGGGGAGAACAGAACTGAAGTAAGGGAAGAGAGGGATGTCGATAGGGTAGATAAGGTATAAGATAGAGTATATAAGTAAGGGAGAGAGAGTCAATTCTATTATAGTAGTAAGGGAGCCTTTAATAGACAGATTATCTGTTTTCCTGCTCCTAGGTATTTCAATTGCCTTGAGGAAGGAATCCAAGAATTGAATAGAAAGAGGGTACAGATAACCTTTGGTCCTCCGTCCTTATGCTCCGGTGCCGCGGGGAGGGCCCCCGAAGGGGATAGGAAAGTCAAGGGAGGTACTTCCGTCCTGGTGCCGGTTAGAGGTCCCCCGAAGGCCCTAAAGGGGTAAAGGTACAGTTAGTACACCCCGAGGAAGGAAAGGCAGGGTCAACGGTCCTCAAACAAAGTAAGGAAAGTCAGGATGGAAAAAGTCAGGATCGAATTTCACAAACCACAAGGTAGAGGTCCGGTGGTACAGGTCCGGGTCAATAAAGAATTAGAAGGACTATGCCGCGCCCGAAAACTTAGGTTGCAGGTCTTTGGGGGTCTTCGGCTTCTGAGTAGGGCACAAGCCCAAAATCAAAGGAGATAAATAGCCCCAAAGGCCCTACATTCATAATATTAAGTTCTAATCCGCCTGTATATAATATAACTCTGCTACCCCTGATTAGTCTACAATAGCCCCAAAGGCTATTTATCTGCTCTGCTACAACTTACTAGATTTTTGGGGCATATAAATAGCCTTTGGGGCTATTGTAGACTAAACCCCTTTTGAGTTGCTTGCTGGGTCTTCGCCTTCCGCACCTTCCCTTGAGTTGCGACAACTCGGTTGCGAGCAATAAAGAAAGGAGGAATCAAGTCTCGAACTAAGGAAAGACTGACATCCGCAGAATTATAAGACCTCGCAAAAGAAGCTACTTTAGACCTAGCAGCAGAATTAGAAGACCCAGTCAAAGAAGCTCCTTTAGGCGCGCTAAACAAGGAATACTTAAAATAGGCGCTAGTGTTACTACTGAAATAGATCCTTTAAGAAAAGGAGATAAAGGAAAGGATG
>NW_027433102.1:0-5460 GCF_044706935.1 Curcuma longa
GTTAAAATTAGCCCTTAGTGTCAATTCGGATTGAGTTGGACTTGAGTTGGACTCAAGTCAACTCAGATTGTGTGAGACTCGAGTTGGACTCAAGTCACACAAGCCAAATTCGAATTTGATTAAAAGGTTATCATGCATGAGATGCATGATCATTAAAAGGCTGCATGATCTTCCTTAAAAGAAGAGAAAGATTATCATGCATGAGATGCATGATCTTCATTAAAAGAGGAGAAAGATCTTCATGCATGAGATGCATGAGAATTAATAAAGTATTAATTTCGTGGATCACTAAAAGACAAGAAAACCCTTCATCCTTCATATCTCATGGTGGGATATAAAAAGGGGTGAGAGGCTCTTGATGAAGGGGTTGTTGGATGCTCTTGCTCTCCCTCTTCTTCTCTTCTTCTTCTCTTGGCCGAATCCTCCTTTGTGGCTAGCACCACAGTTGGGTTCTTCTCCATATCAGTGTTCGTGTGGATACCGTGGAGGCGCGAACACACTGATCGTGCTGAGATCCGCCGAACCTTTGAAGGCAAGAGTTGTTGTCGGGATTGCGAAGGGCACGCATCGAAGGTAAACTCGATTCTAGTAGGTAGAATCATCAAACGAGTATGTTTTTCGCATGGATCTTCTGGAGGGATCCTGTTTTCCGCTGCGTTATATGCGGTTTAATCGGTTTTTCACACATATAGATCCCTACAGTAAGTCACTCCCACCCTGAATTAGTTTACCAAAACCCTGTGTGGAACCATGTCTTTGAGTTAATGGAAGATAGTTTATTTTGAGATTTCTGTTGTCATCATCTGTCAATTTTAGCAAATGAAATACCGTCAAAGAGTGCAATTTTTTTATACTTGTAATTGCAGTGAGCTCGAGAAAAATGAAGCAAATGATATTTTAGTGGAAACATTTAATGACAAGGGTTTTGGATTTTCTCTGTATTATTCTGTATTTGCTCAAGTTATGCCAAAATAGCCTCTAAATGGATTGATAAGATAGAGACAAAAAAGAGCTAGACAAGTTGATATTTTGAAGCATCAATTATGCTTATTTTTGCAGCATATTATTCAAAGTCAAATGAACTATAATCTTTGTGGTACTACATAACTTCTCTCTTTTAGATTAAGTGTATTCTGTGCTATAGTAACTAATGGCATATTTTCTTAATTTTCGATTTTACGAGATCTAAATGTGTAAAACAGTCAAAGGCATGAAGTACTGTTATCTTTTAGTTTATGTTTCTGGTGTTTTAGTAATTTCATATTTTCTTAATTTTCAGTTTTCTGAGGTCTAAATGTTTAAAACAGCTGAAGGCTTGAAGTACTATGATCTTGTTGAGGGTAAGGGCCCCAAAGCTGAGAAAGGCCTCACAGTGCAGGTTGTTTCCAATATCAAATTGCCTGCGTACTCATTCCAGTGACATATTTTCTTCACAAATGAAAATGCAAACCACATCATTGTGCTTACCCTTGCTCTTTTAGGTACACTTCGACTGCATCTTCGAGGGATCACAGCAGTTTCTAGTCGTGAATCTAAACTTCTAGCTGGAAATCGCATCATCGCGCAGGTTATTTCCACAAGCACAATTTGATTGTAGCATTTACATTGTGTCTTCTTCAGTGATGCTGATCATATTTACTTATTGATTGCATTCTTGTGGTAACACTGAGCAATTTCCTCATGTAATCATTATTTCGAGGGGAAACATAAAGATTCAAGTTTCCTATCATGTGTGTTTTTATTGCTATGTGGATTATGAACATTATTCCTTCCTATTTTCATGTAAAGAAATTTTATCCTCAATCAATTCTTCTCCTATTTTATTATAATTCTGTAATCTTGTTTTTGGGAGTCTTGGTGCAATGTAAAGTTGTTGTCATGTAATCTTGTGGTCACGAGTTCAAATCGCTGAAACAATCTCTTGCAATGTAGAATAAGACTACATACAATAGACTCAATATGATTCGATCCTTTTTCAGGATCCTGCATTGATGGGAAATTCATGCACTGAACTTTCTTTTTCTGTATTTTTGTTTTGGTGCTCACAATTTGTTGCTGCTTGGCATTTTGCTAATATCGTTGTTCGTTTTTTGTCTGTTGTAGCACTGACAGAGCTTTTCTTCTTTTAGTAGCCATATGAATTTATTGTTGGTTCACTACCTGGTAAAGAAAGAAAGCGTGAATTTGTGGACAATGCAAATGGCCTTTATTCTGCCCAGGCTGCACCAAAACCCCCAGCAGCTCTGTATACGATAACTGAAGGCATGAAAGTTGGTGGGATGGTGAGTGTCTACAAAATCTTTTTTGCTTACATGTTTCCTTGAAGCACATTTGTAGCTTACATTATCTTGGCTTTTCATGTCTATGTTATAACTTGAATGGCGCAGCGAACGGTGATCATCCCCCCTGAACTGGGTTATGGGAAAAAAGGAATGAATGAAATACCAGTAAGAGCGTACATTATTTCTGAAATTCATCATTTCGTCAATAACTTTTATGGGTTCAGTCTGGAAAGTAGATCTATCTTTTGTTTATATTCATTATCTCGTCTATTGTTAGTGTTCAGTCTAGAAAGTAGATCTATGGTTCCTAATCACACTCCTAGTTTGGAACAAGGGAATGAGGAAAAACTAAAATGATGCGGAACACTCGTTATGCACAAACTCTTCTAGGTATCTTTAAAGCGGCTAATTTTCGTGAATTTTCAACCTTGTAGCCTGGTGCTGATTTTGAAATGAATGTGGAGCTTTTGGAACTGATACCTCAAGGAGGAAAGTAATCTATGTTCTTAAGAGATCAGCATCTCGGGGACTTTATTTAGTTTCTTTTCCAGACAGGCGAAAGTCTTCTACTTCATGGATGAAATACAAAGTTCCTTTTGTTTCAGCAAGATCCCTCTTTTGAATTAATGGAACTTGAGAACAGAATTGATAATCCTTTGCACTTCTCTGCAAAACAGCTTGCTTACACATTTCTAGCATCTCCTGATTTGCATGATAAATCCTGGGAAGAATACCAATTGTATTTCCTCTATGTGTTTGTTTGAATTTCATCTCCAGATATTCCCCAATTAGGGGTGGCATCTTCTTGTAGAATTTTGTTGATAGCTCATCATTCATGAAAGCTCTTCCAGTTTTTGCTGCAAGCTCTTTATACATATTCATATATGTATTTAAGTCTCTTGTATTGTGGCATACTAACCTCTCTAGTTAGACCAACGGGAGCAGAATGTTTGGTTAACTTGTCGGTTCACCATGTATATTATTATTTTTGCAAATGTTCAAGTTAAATTAAACCCATTAAGTATTGTATTCTGAATCACAGATATACTCATTTCAATATGTTAAAATGAATACTTTCTAGCTTCCTATATGATATTTGGGGCAGAAAATATTGTTCCCTAGTTTGCAACTTCCATATTATCCTCCAGTGTTATCGGCATGTATATTTGGTGTTATCTCTATCTCTCATTGTGGTAACACTTCTTTACAGTGTTGAACTGGAAACATGAGTTGCAGGTGAGCTCGTGCTTGTACCAATTCATAGAATTCATTCTGATGTAGTAATTCAGCATCTGAAATTTGTTATGGGAGGAATCTCTGGTTCTCAGTTTTGGGCTCATTCAACTGACTTCCCAATTGATCGAATTGAATGCTTCAGAGCGATTACCAACCAGTTCCGTCTAGTTTTGAAACCATTGGTTTTATGCGGTGTAGTGTACTAGCGTACATGTTAGATACAAACTCATTCAGTGGCTGCAAACAACTAACGTAAAGTTACAAGGCAAAACACTTACGGGGCATTTGGTTGGGATATCATTGATAAGTTTGATTATCTATTTAAGATTATCAATGATAATCTAATTTGATTTAGGTTATGATTGATTCTCAAATAATGCAACATCATTACATCAAAAATAAATTATAATCCATTGATTATCTATCCAAAATTATCAATGATAATATGGTTTGATTTAAATTATGATCGATTCTCAAGTAATACAATATCATTGTCACATCAACAAATAGGTTAGAATCCGAGAATGTTATTACCTTGGCAACTTAAGGGGGCGTTTGGTTTGGAAAATATTTTTTATTTTCTGTTTTTTATTTTCTATTTCTAGTTTTCTATTTTCTGATCCAGTTTTTAGAAAATAGAAAATGTGTTTGGTATGATATGCTGTTTTCTATTTTCTGGAAAAGAAAACTGGAAAATGCGTTTGGTTTGTTAACTGGAAAGTAAACTAGGATTTTCTTCGATTCTTCACGCGGCTAGGAGTGCACGGAGTAGCTCGGGCAGGATCAGCAGATGTCGCGTCGGAGGAGGAAGAGGAGAGGGGAGGAGTACACGGTGGGGAGGAGGAAGAGGAGAGGAGGAGCACGCGGCAGGAGCGTGCGGCGGAGAGGAAGAGGAGGAGCCGCGCCGGAGGAGGAGCGCACAACAGGGGAGAGGAGGAAGAGGAGAGGAGAAGCAGAGGAGGAGCCGCGCCGGAGGAGGAGCGCACAGCAGCGAGAGTACCGCACGGCTACGAGCACGCGGCAGGTGCGACGGGAGAGGAAGAGGAGGAGCCGCGCGCCGGAGGAGGAGCGCACAGCGGGGAGGAGGAAGAGGAAGAGGAGAGCACGCAGAGCAGCGGCGGGAGAAAGTCCGCGATTTTGGGGAAGGTCGCGATTTTGGGGAAAAATACCGCATTTTCTATTTTCTACCGCCTTTTCCCATTCTCTAACCGGATGTTTTCCAATTTCTTAGAAAACAAATTTTCATTTTCCAGAAAATGAAATTGAAAACACAAACCAAACACTTATTTCTAAAAAACTGGAAAATGAAAATGAGAAAACACCCTGGAAAACACAAACCAAACGCAGCCTAAAGTTTTCTGCGATTTCAAAGATTAACAAAAATTTTTTTTATGATTACCCTTTGATTTTAAAATTGAGTTAATTAAAATCAAGTTAATTAATTCAATAAATTTTAGTTTAAAAAAATATTTATTTTAAATTTTTAAAAAATAAAATTAATGAATTATATTTATTAATTTAATAAATTATTTTATTAAAATAATTATTTTAACAAATTATTTTAGTAAAATAATTATTTTAACAAATTATTTTAGTAAAATATATATAAATTTATTTTAAATTAAAAAAATAAAATTAATGAATTATATTAATTAATTTAATAAATTATTTTATTAAAAATTTATTTTAATGAATTATTTTATTAAAATAAAATTAATAAATTATATTTATTAATTTAATAAATTATTTTATTAAAATAATTATTTTAACAAATTATTTTAATAAAATAATTATAAATTTATTTTAAATTTTAAAAAATAAATTAACGAATTATATTTATTAATTTAATGAATTATTTTATTAAAATAATTATTTTAATAAATTATTTTATTAAAAAATATATATATTTATTTTAAATTTAAAAATTTATAAATAAATTTTA
>NW_027433103.1:0-9341 GCF_044706935.1 Curcuma longa
AAAGGAACAATCAATGAGATAGACCAAGTTATAGCATATCATTGATCACATACTCGATAATCATCAAATATTATAATATATATAATTTATTAGCTTACCTGCTGAACTTGTTTCATAAAATCGAGTATCACTGGACGAGTTCCAATACCAGTAGACCAAACAACCATTCCATAGGGAACTGAAACCTCTCCGGTCGATCCATTAGTCATAGTGATATCCTTATCAGTTACCTTGACAACCTTGAAATTGGTTTTCACATCAATACCATCCCTTTGGAACTTCTGTTCGGCAAATTCAGTTATCCTTTTGTCAAACCTACACATCAAAACTCAATGAAACAGTGATTTCTGGAACAAGATGATTCGTAGAGTATTTTATACAGGGCATCTCAAATACAAATAAATTGTATATTCATAATAGTTGAGTCGTGAGCAATTGAGGGAATCCCCATTTATTTTATCTTATGCAATCTAATATTGTTAACTCTTTTAGAGATTTATTTAAGAATAAAAAAATTAAGAAACAAGAAAATTTGTAATACTATAATGATAAATTCAAGTTTCTTAAGAAAATTCATATAGTCAATTTTGCTTCTCATCAATACATATAGTGAAACCTATGTGGACTACATGGACACTCTTTTTAATAATTTTTGTCTAGTCCTATGCTAAACATATATACTATTGTTGAAAGTAAAATATGTCTAGCCCTCAAAGCTTGTATATAACAACGCCCACAAGAGGGAAGACTTACTTCCAAAGTAGTGAGAACTCTAGGAATCGACCCTTGTTCGGAGTCAGTATATGATCTTTTTGTAGGATTGTATATAACAACACCCAAGGACCAAAAATTATCATACTGATATTTGCCAGGTTAATATCATGAACAACTGTTCAAAATTAATAACAAAGCAGCTAATCTAAATCTTTATGGTTTGATATTGGAAATTAATAAGGATCAAGGATTCAATACTGTAGGTCAACAAGGATGCCAAAATGTAGAAAAATCATCTTTCAAGGATACCACAAAAGTATAACAAATGAGTGATACAGAAGCACGTCAACATCATTGTAGTTTGAGATTGGAAACAAGTGACAAAGCCAAGTAGCCAATATTGTGATTAGCAAAATATTGATCAAAATGCAAAAGCCAATAAAAAAATATGTAGAGAATTATTCCTTACATTGTCAAAATATGCTCCCCGGCCTCAATTACTGAAATTTTCACCAAATCTTTAACAGTGGGATACAACTTGGCCAAATCTTCAGTCACAAAGTCATGCAGTTCTGCTGCAAATTCTACGCCAGTGGGACCACCACCAACAATGACAAAATGGAGGTTATTTCTTTTCTCTTCATCACTAAGGCCTGGAAGGCATGCTCTCTCAAAGCAATTCATCACACTCCTCCTGATTCTTTGTGTATCCTCTATTTCCTAGAGAAAAGGTTTCCCAAATGTTAGAGATATGTAACTCCTTTTTGAACATAAACAAACAAATAAAGAAAAAAAATTTCCCATAAAGCATTTTTATTAGCATATAATTGTTAGAAAAATCAAGTATTAGGAAATTCTACATACAAGAAATGACAAAGAATTAGGATAGTTCCAATCTGTGTGTATCACATAGAATAGCTAACTCAATCTTCTATGTTTGATATTTAGCTAAACATCAAGTATGTCATACTTCCATCACCTTTACCACCACTGAATATATACTTTTAATGTTTTTTTTTAAGCTTTTCTTCACAGAGCTTTAGTCAGAAAAGTCGAAAAAAGAAGGAACGGACTGATATTCATATAGTTATATACCGCAGGCTTAAATATACCTTAAGGAAATGACAGTTCTCCATCACACCAGGAGTGTTGAAGGTATTCGGCTTGGCTCCTAGTGCAAGGACCAAGTAATCATAATCTACAGCAAATTCCCCTTTCCCATCTGAGTTTGTACAAATATTGGATCGACAGAGAACTTTCTTGTCAATTGGATCGATCTTATGACACTCAGCTTCCCAAAATTGAATATTTTCACCTTTCTGTTAAATATAACAGTCAGATTAGACAAAAAGAACTGCCAATAGGTACAAAAGTAACGGACTCTAAATTTTTACAAGATTCACAAATAAGGAAAAATCACTTTGTTCTTACAGATCAAAAAATGAATGTCATTGCATAAGTACCTTTTGCATGATATTGCGAATAGGCTCTGCAATACTACGTGGTTCAATAGTCCCACAAGTGACACTTGGTAGTAGAGGAGTGAATAGAAAGTAGTTGCGTGGTGATACCACTTGGACATCATATTTGGAGGTATCTAAATTTCTCAAGAAGCTAGTGCCAGCCCAACCAGTTCCAAGGACAACCAACTTTTTTTTGTTTGTTGTTCCAGGTGTATCAAAACTATGATCCGACTTTGCATAAGCATATGCTAATATTCCACCGCCACTGTAAAAAAAAGAAGGAAAAAACATATTAAATTCCGTCTTTATTGATCAAAAGAAAGAGAATAGTGTAGCATAAGATATAGAATGTGCCTTTCAAAAGGATAAAAGATATTTTATTATAAATTAATTAAATCACCCTTTGAATTCCTGTATGAGGATGTATAAAAGATGTCATTTTATCATCCCTTTGTCAAATTTAATGGAAGCATATGTCGACCAAGATGCATAATCAACATCCCAAAGTCAAATTTTTATTTAATATTTTCCTAACTTATATATATTTTTATCTCTTTCTTGATTAAAAAAAAACAACATTTATAAAATTCTAACCGGGTGTCTTAATCTAACTTTTCATCCACTTTCTTTTAATCTATACAATTTACAAGCCAGTGCGTAATGTTCCAAAAAAACAAGTTTGGGCATCAAATTTATACAAGAGAATAGTTCCTATATGATTTAGATAAATAAGATTAGCCTCTATGAACGGAGTGAGAACCAAACATTAGCCTTCCCTTCCATAACTCAAACCCACAGTATTGACAGTACTGCAACACCTTTATGAACGGACTTAGATAAAATAGCATTCTCTACTCTACTAAGCATTGCTTTGGCGCTAATCATGTAAATGTTCTACTCTGTTCCAAGTGGCCTTCAAACAACCAAAACCCCAGTATTTTGTACCAAAAGAAAAACTAAAAATTCACGCATAAACTAAATCATCCACACATAAGGACCATGTAAGACTGCAAATATCAACAAAGACTCACTGGAAAAAAAAATAACGCTCATCCTAGTGGTAAAAGTCGAAACTAAAAGATTCAATCCATCGTCTTTTAATGCAAAACAGAATGAACAAGGAAAACTGAAACATATACAACTCAAATGCAAGATATTCGTTCGATCTCGGACAATAAACAAGGAAAATACATGGTAATCGAAAGAAGCGAACCCGATAGCACATATGACGAGGAGTCAGGCACTACAAATATGAACGGAAATAGCGACGGACCAATTCTGTCGCTAATATTGGTTAACGACCGAACAGCGACGGAAATCAGTCGTCGCGTAAAATTTGGTCGCTGACGTCACTTTAACGACGGAATACAAATTTCCGTCGCTAATTAGCGACGGAAATTTAATTCCGTCTCTAATTATTAGCGACGGAATAATAATTCCGTCTCTAACATTAGCGACGGAAATTTAATTCCGTCTCTAATTATTAGCGACGGAATTATACGTTCCGTCGCTAATTATTAGCGACGGAATTATACGTTCCGTCGCTAATATTTAAAAAAAATTTTAAAAAAAATTAGCGACGGAAATATAAACTCCGTCGCTAATATAAGGGGGGAAAAAATTAAAAAAAATGTTTATTAGCGACGGAAACATAAATTCCGTCGCTAATTAGCGACGGAAACATAAATTCCGTCGCTAATATTTAAAAAAATTTTAAAAAAAAAAAATCGTTGATTAGCGACGGATTAATAAAATCCGTCGCTAATATTTAAAAAAAATTAAAAAAAAACGTTGATTAGCGACGGATTAATAAAATCCGTCGCTAATTAGCGACGGAAACATAAATTCCGTCGCTAATCTTAAAAAAAATTAAAAAAAAAAATCGTTGATCAGCGACCGATTAATAAAATCCGTCGCTAATCTTAAGAAAAAAATAAAAAAAAAATTCCGATTATTAGCGACGGAATGATAAATTCCGTCGCTATTAATTAATTTTATTAGTATAAATTATTTTATTTTTTTGAATTTCCTGTTTATATATCAAAATCTATAAATACAATATTACAATCACATTTTTCTCTATATATCAAAATACACCAACATATCAAAATACAACACATATCAAAAGATATCACATTAATCTGAAATATCTGAATACATCATTAATACAGTCTTCAGAGCACACAGTATCTACAACTCCTACATTTTTGGAAAAGCAATAGCCTAGTGTAGATTTTGGGTGAGACTTCAGAGCTTTGATAAGGCTCGACGCTGCAGATCATCTTCAGAGCTGCAAGAATGATAAAGCAGAAGTTTAAAATTGGAACCACTAGAATGATAAGCCACTACATCAAGAAAGCACTTCATTTGTTTGCATACAACTAGTGCACGTATTAAGCAAAGAACTGAACAGACAATTACCATCTTCAATGGGCAGTGGACACATCGAAAGGGAATGCCCAACTTCTTCTCCACAGTTAGAACACATTTTCTTCTCATCAGTGTTGTAACTCTCTGGGCAATTCTTAAGACTATGCCTCCGCTGTCAGCAAATCAAACATATCTGAAAAGAACATGATTCATTATTGTGACTGCTGCAAATGTCTGAACTCACAGAACATGTTTCTATTATGAATCAGGAATGCACATGTACTTGACCTTCTATTCAAGGTTTCTTAACATCAAGAAATTACAAACCACTAGAATGATAAGCGGCAATAAGTGGAATTAATAACTATTATATTAAAACCAAGCATGAAAGCACTTCATAAATTGCAGGAAAGACAACAACATATAGAAATTGCCTTTTAACAATCCATAACAGCAAAAAAATAGCATCACAAAAGGTTTCATGCATGAAACTACAAATACGTACATTAGATGCATCTCCTTCACGTCCCTGATTTCGTCGCCTCTTCTGCTTCAGCAATTGTATCTCTTGTTCAGCATGATTCAGTAACTCCAAGTCTGCATCTGCCTTGTAACTCCAAGACCATTGAACAAAAGAAACATCAAGTAACAATGTAAATCTGTTTCAATTTGATGACAGCCATTCTAATATTTGTGGACACAAAATTGAAACCCAATGCTTGTTCTTGTTCTAAACATAAAGCATCAAGTAACTAGTAAATGTAGAGTTAATAAAGCATAGAGGTGATGTTTCAGAGGATAGTACTGTCACACAAAAAATGCTAAAGCACCGGAGCAGCGGAGCAGCGGTGGGTTGTCGCGGAGCGGCGAAGCAAAGAGGGAGAGAGGGAGCAGCGGACCAGCGGACCAGCGGTGGAGTCGCCGGAGCGGCGAAGCAAAGAGGGAGAGAGGGAGCGGCGGCGGCGGAGAAAACCCTAAGTCGCGAGAGGGAGAACAGCGGCGGAGAAAACCTAAGTCGCGCGGGTAGAAAAGAAAAGAATCGGCGCAAAAAACCTAAATTCGCGAATTAGCGACGGAATTAATATTCCGTCGCTAATTAGCGACGGAATATTCATTCGGTCGCTAATTAGCGACGGGAATTACAATTCCGTCGCCAATTAGCGACGGAATATTATTTCCGTCGCTAATTAAATAATTAACGACGGAATAATAATTTTCGTCGCTAAAAATAGAGACGGAATAATATTCCATCGCTAATTCCGTCGGTAAAACGTGTTTGTTTTGTAGTGGGGAGAACTTAAGGGGGCGTTGTGATGCCCCATCGAAGAACCGCATTCCTTATGGTGCTATACAACGATCGATCGAAACCCTCTGAGAGAAAAACAAGAGAGGAGGAACCGTAGAGCAAGAAGAATTCATAGCAAGAATTCCCATTTATAAGGAGGACCATTTATATAGCTTTGAGAATTAATTGCAAGAATTACAAATTTTAATTAATTGAAAATTAAAAAATAAATAGATTACTAAACCTAAAGTTATATTTTTCTCAAAATTTTAAAGTGTCATAAAATTTAATAATTTAAAAAATAATCCACTACTACATTACTATAAATAATAATATTAAAAATAATGATAGAACTTTTCATGCGCGAAGAGCATAAATATAAAAGAATTAGTAATATAGAGAAAACTAAATATAACTCGGAAATTATAAGAAATTTAATTTAACCATTCATTATTGAAAAATATATTCTTTCCACCGATTTATATTATAATTATTAATCTTTCTAAAGTATAAATGAACTCTTCAATTAATAGATAAACTCTTCACAGGTTTAAATCGACATAGTAATATTATTAAAATAGATTTAATTTTATCTATCGATCACTCTCATTTGAAATAAATTAATAATTATCTCATATTTCTGCATGATAAACGATGCTTTTAATCGATATAATACCGGCCCTATCAATTATATGTTATTTTTCTTACTTTTGATCGCTTAGGTTATTGTGAACACCAATGATCATGTGTGTCAAAGATTTACAGGACTGATTTCCAACCATAAATAAAAATTAATTTATAATAATTACATAAAGTTACAGCTATACTACTAATTATAATAATATTAATAAGGAAGTTACAACTATAATATTAAGGCATGATATATGTTGTCAATTAACGCATAATAATCAAGAATCATCAATTTGAGGGGATGACAACATATATCATGCTTTAATATTATAGTTGGAACTTTCTTATTAATATTATTGTAATTATTAGTATAGTTGTACTTTTTTATCGAATCGAATTAATCAAAATTAAATTAAACTGAATTTTTTTAAATTAACCCAATCAATCAAATTTTTAAATAAAATCAAATAAATAACTTATTAATTTAGTTTTGGATCGAATTAACTGAAATAATAGAATTATTTAAATATTATAAAAAATTTATCAATTAGTTAAATATTTATAAATTTACTTGCTTAAAAATTTATAAATTATTTTTTTATTTTGATTAATTCGGTTCATTTGATTTAATCGAATAAAAAATTTTAAAATCGAAATCGAATCCAATTAATCGAATTAACTGATTTTTAAAAAAAAATAATTAAAAATTTAAAATAACCGAATTAAATTTTTAAATTTGATCGGTTCGATCAATTTATTCAATTTAATCAAATTTTTACTCACCTCTAATAGTTAATTAATTTTGATTTATGATTGAAATAGTAAATCATATATGTTTTATATAACGAGAAAACTCTCATTGTGAGGGTATTCATGGTATGAGGTGGCAAGGGGCGGATCCAGGATTTCATATTTGGGGGGGCCGTATAATGAAAACGATATCTGAAGAAATTCCTCTTTTTATATCGGCATGATCAATATCAAATTCCTCTTTATTTTCCTTTCAGACATACAGTACAAGTATCATTCTGTTGTCTACAGAAATCTGAAGAAAATTTACCTTCAGATAACAACAGTAAGATAGAAGTGTAATCCAGACCAAGAAACATTCTCTTAAAAATAAAGACTATAGACTAATAGACAGTAAATTAAAATCTACATTATCTCCAGTTCCTTGAAAAAAAACCAATGAGACAAATTCCTGCATAAAGATATATGAATATATGGTGGTAAATGTGAGAAAGGCTCAAAGGCAGCAACTGGACAAGAACAAGCACCTGGACAGAGTACCTGAGGCCTTACCGGCGTTTCTCTTCTTCCTTGTGATCGACACCCACCAATCTCTCTGATTCGATGATCAAACTACCCAAGCCCTGGAAAGTGGAAACCAAAAAAGAACTCAAATCACAGCCCGAAAAACCCTAGAGATCAAGCTATTCGGCTGAAACTCACCCGATTTACTTCTTCTCTTCGACTCTTCCGGTCTGCCCTTCACGGCTTCACGCCACTGCCGCCGCCGATTGACCCTGTTATCGGCACTGCCCAATCCATCCTTCACTCACCGGCGTCCTCAGCCACCTTACAGATCGCCGGCAATCCAAGCTGAAGTTGTTGCCGCCGCGCCCGACGAAGACACGAAGAAGACGGAGGCGCGATCGGGACCCAACGAAGGCAGACTCGCGATTTCTAGGTTTCCTTATCGGCTTATCGGGTTGGTTTAGGATCCAATAGATCAACAACCCATTAACCCTAAAACCTATTAACCAGTAACCCTAAGGGTTTAATCTAAACATATTAAAGGTTCAACTTGGGCTGGGGGGCCATGGCCCCCTGGGCCCCTTAATACATCCGCCCCATGGTGGCAAATGAACAAAGCAACACAAGCAAAAGTATGCATGACAAGATAATTAAGATGCTTATGAAAAAGATAGAAAATATGGAGATTCAAAGTTTAAGACAAGGGAAGGTAAACGATTAATTAACTAAACTGCTATATATGAGGCCTCGGGTCAGAATTTAAATGGAACAAAAGATTTAAGTAATAAAGTTTGAACAACATCTAATAAATGTCAAAATGTTATGTTCTGTCATTTTGCTGAGACGTATAATGCATTTTTATTAAAGAAAATCATGAAATTTATAAGATATATAATGGCTTTTTTGTCTGAGAAAATTATGAATTTCCTGAGATATATTCGTCACTAGAATTAGAACTTAATATTTTAATTTTTAAAGAAAATTAAATCACCACAAATATTTTAAAAATAGAAATAACCTCACGCATCACTATGAATCATATCAAAATAACTTTTTGCACGACTATCATGAAAAGAAAGAGACTTAGTTTTACCCAATTTATACATAACTAGAGTAATCAAAGAAAGACAGAGGAGAAGATTAGTCTTTATTACCTAACAAATAGAATTTAATAAGTGAGATAAGACAAGCAGAATTATGATGGCCTAAATGTTTGTATCATACTTCACCTATTTAGTTTAAAGTGACACAAGCTAAACAACAAAATTAAGAATGAAAAAATATAAAGGAAATAAGCGTCTAACTTTAGTCCCCTTCATTAGTATTTTCTTGACACCTGATCTTACACAACACAACCATCACGAGAAAATCGAACATCATAGTCATTATCAATCAATTGTCCTACCAAAATGAGACTAGTAGAAAGCTTAGGAGATATCAAAACATCTTTGATTGAAGAATTAATATCCCCAATAACATAAATAAGTAATTTACTACTATTAACAATTTGAATATTTGTATGATATTATTTAACATTGCTAAGAGTCTCAAGTGAATTAGTCATATGATTGGATGCATGAGAATCCACATGCCAAGACAAAAATGATGTTCATTTTCTTCTG
>NW_027433104.1:0-1470 GCF_044706935.1 Curcuma longa
GACAAAGTCCAAGACATTGTATATGGCAATCAATGCCCTGGAGTATAGTAATAAGTGGACAAGAGTCAAATTTTAATGAAACTGAAATAATATCCTCCTCTGTAAAATTGTATCTTTCTGATTTACTTCTTCATAGACGATCATGAAGGCGACTATGTGAAACCGTTAGAGTGATAGTATTAGACAATTGATAACTTGAATAGATTTTAATTAATATAAATACAGTTTAATCTAAATATAATTATTTTTATGGTTCTAATTTATGTTTTTTTATATATTAGTTATATGGATAAACTCAGATAAGTTACACATGTTATTATAGATATTGATATTTCAATATCGACTAGACAGGTGAAAGAGTAATATTAAAATTTAATTTTAATAGTTTTTAGATTTAATAAATTAAAAATAAAATATATAAAATTTAAGTCCAATATGAGTAGACATAGTACGTAAGAAATTATTAAAATAATTAAGAGAAGTAAAAAAAACTTAGTTAGTAATGATAATATTAAATAAAATTTATTTAAATACAAATAATAATCTATGGAAGATTAAATTATTTATTTGAATATAAATATAAATATAATAGAATATTGAGTCCAATAACATAAGCAAATCTATATAATCCACACCACTTATTTTTAATAAATAAAAGCTTATTGTTGTTATTATTATTCATATTTAACAAAAGTTATCTTAATAATCCAAAATAATTTATTTCTTTAGGGTGAAAAAAAGCGTTAAGCATATATGACTCTCATGATTTTAATAATACTTTTATAATTTAAAATTGTTAGATTTTGATGGAGATGAGTACTTATCCGTTGCGGAATCTTGTAGGATCTCAAAGAAGTCTACAACAGTTTTCTTTGTAGTTTCTCACTCCAAACGCCCTCGGGATCTGATAGTGATTTTCTCGTTAGAGAAGTCTCGTACTGAGAGAGAAAAGAAGAGTCTTGTGCAATTTCTTTCCAAGAGAGTAAACTCTCTTAGTTGGCTTGCACAATGATGAAAAAAGGATGAGATTTCCATGCCTTTTATAGCAAACCAAAAGTTGCATTTGGTAACCTTTCGAAAGGTTGTTTTTCTAAAAGTTATTTTAAATTTTGGCAACCTTTCCAAAGGTTGTGCCCGTTGTGGACAACAACCGGTAACATCTCCCACTTACCCACAGAGGACACAATAAAATGTCAGTTGCTCACTAAGAGTAATTCATCTCTCAATACTTGCTTTTCAATCTATCATACGATGAATGGAGTAAATGACTTTACGAGAGTCGACACAACAAATGAGTAGTGATCAATTAAGTTATCACTAAAACTAACATATCACAATACTCTAAAGGAATCTCGTGGTACCTTAGATATCTTCAATATTCACCAGTTTTGACATTTCAGATCTCTTAAAACTAGAGACGTTAAAACACAAACGTATTGTGCTCATGACTTTATCACCACTAAATCGACA
>NW_027433105.1:0-2987 GCF_044706935.1 Curcuma longa
CTCGTAGCTACTTATAAAGGCCAATCCGGGAGCCTAGAAGTCCTTCCGAGTGCCTCCAACATCATCCCGTCGATCCACTTAAGATGCTGACTCCACATCTTTCGGACGCTTGTATCTTTCCGGACGCCTAGATGCTGACTTGGAGGTTGTCGGATCAACTTTAACTCCACAATACCTTATCCCTATCTGGGCGCCTAGAGCCTTTTTGGACGTCTAGAACCTGAGGTGTCCTAACCACTGGGACTCTGCCACCTCAAATTTCTCGCTGGCTGACCGGATGATATTTGGGGGCCTGGACTGTCCCGTCACTTGGATTCAGATAAGGGCACTCAGAACTCAAAGTTTCAATTCCTTCTTTCCTGTATCACAAGTTAGTTCAGAATAAAAACATAAGTAGAAATTGACAGTTTTGGCATACTGTCTGGTCTTGACTTTAGGTTTTCAATGAAATCTTAGGTCAGACTGACGTCTTCTATTTCTCTTCCTGAGAATGCGTCCTCTCAGACTTGAGTCTGTTTTGTTGTTTGACAAGTAATGTCAGGTTAAATATAAAAGATTTAAGTTTAGTCTTACCCGGGCTAATTGGGCTAGGCAAGTTGAAGTTTAAGAATTACCCGGACTAGCATGCATGCATGATGTTAGAAATCCAACGATGCATGCAAGAAGCCAACTTAATTTACTTTGCCACATTAGAAATTCAAGCATGGTTTAAAAACCATCGTTGCATGGCTTTAATGGCAAAAGAAGAAAACCAACGTAATGTGCTGGTCGATCACTTGATCGACCAGCTTGCTTTGGTCGATCAGCTTATCGACCAGCTTGCTGGTCGATCACTTGATCGACCAGCTTGCTTTGGTCGATCAGTTGATCGACCAGCTTGCTTTGGTCGATCAGCTGATCGACCAGCGTGCTTTGGTCGATCACGCAATCGACCAGGTCCAACGTAGTCGTGACTTCGGGAGATCCTACTCTTTGCCGGGGCAGTTCCTGCCTGCTCTTTGTCGAGGATTTCCTGCCCGGGAAAGCAGCATCTTGGCCGGGAAAATATCAAGCTTGCCCGGGAAGGAGATTACTTCTTCGAGAGAAATGAGGCTGAGGAGAGAAAAGCTTGGCCGGGAGAATGCAGTAATGTCTGGAGAAGAGTTTCTTGGCCGGAAGCAACAAACTTGCCCGGGAACTTGACCGGGAGAAATAAGTTTTTGCCCGGGAGAAGCTTGCCCGGCAAGGAGATTAACTTCGTCGAGAGACATTTGGCCGGGAGAAGTAAAGCCGAGAGAAGTTTGTCCGGGAGAATGCTTGGATAGCCTGACTTCTGTCCGGAGGAGAGTGCCTTAACCGGAGAAGTGAGATCTTGCCCGGGAGATGTAAGATCTTGCCCGGGAAAGTGATTATCTGATCGGGAGAGGTGAAGCCGGGAAGGTATTGCCCTTGGACAAGAGACAAGAAGCCTTGGTGGCTCGGGACTGTGATAGCCGGGAGCTTAGTGCTCGTAGGCGAATGGAGAGAGCTTTGGTAGCTCGTCTCCGGATTGGTCCAGAAGGAGCCTTTGTGGCTCAGGACCGAAGTAGCCGGGAACTTGGTGTTCGTGGGCGAATGGAGAGAGCTTTTGTAGCTCGTCTCCGGGTTGGTCCAGGAGAAGCCTTGGTGGCTTAGGACCGGGTTGGCCGGGAGCTTGGTGCGAATGGCCGGGAATTTCTTTGGGAGCCTTGGTGGCTCAGAACCAGATTCCTCAGGGAGCCTTGGTGGCTCAGCTGAGTTCTCAGGGAGCCTTGGTGGCTCAGAACCTGATTGGTCCGGGAGAGCTTTGGTAGCTCGGCTCAGGACCGTGAGCTTTGGTAGCTCGATCTCAGGGAGCCTTGGTGGCTCAGAACCTGATTGGTCCGGGAGAGCTTTGGTAGCTCGGCTCGGGACCGTGAGCTTTGGTAGCTCGATTTCAGGGAGCCTTGGTGGCTCAGAACCTGATTGGCCGAGAGCTTGGTGCTGATGGCCGGGATGGTCCGGGAGAGCTTTGGTAGCTCGGCTCGGGACCGTGAGCTTTGGTAGCTCGATCTCAAGAGGAGGGCCTTGGTGGCTCGGTCTCTTGATTCTAGGAGGAGGGCCTTGGTGGCCCGGTCTCCTGTTTGGTCCGAGAGAGCTTTGGTAGCTCTGCTCGTGACCTGGACTTTAATGTTTAATCCATCCTTATACTATGTCCTTGTTATAGAATGTTTTTAATGCATCTTTTGAGTGTGCAGATATACAGGACAGGTTAAGGAGGAAAATTCAAATGGATGGTGAGAGTTCCAAGGCGGGCTTTTGAGCTGTCTCTTCTGCAGGGGGAGTTCTGTGTCAACGGACGGCAGCTTTTGGCAGGGATCCGTTGGGCACAAGAACCAAGCAGAGGCTATAAGAGAAGCAAGAAGCAGCGCTGAGGAACAGAGCTTACACGACTATTCGTTGATCATCCTTGAGAGCTCAGAAGCGCCATTGCCAATCTTACGAGAGCCTGATCGTGAATCGAAGAAGAGGAAACAAGAGCAACGTCCTGTGTTTGGAGGAACAGGCTTGTGCTGCTAGCTGTTCTTGTTGGCTCTGTCTAGAGCAACGTCCTGTGTTTGGAGGAACAGGCTGAGCAGCAAGCGGTTCTTGTTGTCTCTGTTGTCCGATCTTTGATTCATTGTATTCTCCTTGTCTTGAGCTTATCTTTGTATCATTTGAGACAATCTGTGGAGAGGTTCCTCCACCGAGAAGGAGAAGATTATAGCCGGTATTTTTCCGGGGTCTGATCTACCGATAGATCGAGGGATCGTCCACCTTACGGACACGCCGAGGAGTAGGAGCATCATCTCCGAACCTCGTTAAATACCTGTGTCGAGTGTGCTGATTCAGTCTTCGTGTTCTCTGATTGTTCATTCCGCTGTGCCAACGAAGACTAAGGAAGAAAAGGCGAAAAGTGTGGACGGCTATTCACACCCCCCCTCTCTAGCCGGTATCTAAGAGATCCAACA
>NW_027433106.1:0-2110 GCF_044706935.1 Curcuma longa
ACACTACAAAAAAACCCATGATTAGCGACGGATTTAGCGACTGAATATTTTCGGTCGCTAAAATAACGACTGAATTTGCATTTCAGTCGCTATTTAGCGACTGAATTTATTCGGTCTCTATTTAGCGACCGAATTATAAATTCGGTCGCTATTTAGCGACTGATATTTTTTCGGTCGCAAATTAGCGACTGAATTTTAATTTCGGTCGTTAATTTGCGACCGAAATGTAAATTCAGTCGCTATTTCAGCGACCAAAATTTAATTATGTTGGTATTTTTTGAATTGGACGATAAGAAAAACATTTAGCGACTGAAATTATATTCGGTCGTTAATATTTAGCGACCGAAATTTAATTCGGTCGCTAATTAGCGACCGAATCCAATTTCAGTCGTTAATTAGCGACCGAAAATTAATTCGGTCGCTAATTAGCGACCGAATCCAATTTCAGTCGTTAATATTTAGCGACCGAAAATTAATTCGGTCGCTAATTAGCGACTGAAACTGATTTCGGTCGCTAATTAGCGACCGAATCAAATTTCGGTCGGTAATTAGCGACCGAAATCAATTTCAGTCGCTAATTAGCGACCGAATCAAATTTCGGTCGGTAATTAGCGACCGAATTAAATTTCGGTCGCTAAATATTAACGACTGAAATTGGATTCGGTCGCTAATTAGCGACTGAAATTGATTTCGGTCGCTAATTAGAGATTATTAACCTGATTGTATGTCCTATGGCTTCAAAGGCATTTCCTCAAAGTCATGATTTGTACAAACTTTTAAACATGGACTTTTGTATCATTTTTTAGATTATTTACTATCTAATTACTTTCCATATTTCTAAGAAATGTTAGCTTTTGTTTGTCACCTTTGTAGTAATTTCATTGTTTGTAGTCTAATCATAGACATGCAATCTTACCAAAACTTTTAAATTTAATACATGATGGCAAATAGCATGAGAACGGCATATATCTTTTTTTATGCTTTTTTTCTATTATCTTGAATTGCTAGTTTGAATTCTATTATACTCATTTGTTCATGCTCGTTTGATATACGCTCTGTTCTTGGATCAATTGGTTTCTATAGTGCCATTGGAGTTAAGTCAACAGTCAACACTCATCATCAATTGCTGTAAGTCCTGATTCATTTTAGATTTCCAATTCTATCTAGATCATCATATCAAAATAAAAGATTTGATTTGAAATGAAAATTTCTTATTTCATTTTTGTATTTTGCTTCCAAGGATACTGAAATCCTGACATGTTATGTTCTCACAGATCTTTTCCTTCCTGTAATGAATATCGTAAGGTGGAAGCTACAGTGTAACATCAGAATGGTTGAGCAAGGTGGAAGCTGAGTCAGCGATCAGAATTTCGTAAGGTGGAAGTTTCAATTCTTCTCTATCTTTGCGTTGGCGAGATTGTTATAGAGAACTACTGCGAGCACGAGATCTGGTCGGAGATGCGTCATTCATTATTATTTTCTGTTTGATTTTTTATTGTAAAAATTATTCCTGTATGAACAAGTTTTCTTTTAATAAAAAAATTAATTTTTTTATCATTTAGATAAATGTGTGATATAAAATTTAAATGTGGAATGTAAATATAGATTGTATGAGTAAAAATTTTAGTAATGATTGTATGTTAATTATGGAATTATGATAAAATTTTTTTTAATGATGAAATTTAGCGACCGAATCCACATTCGGTCGCTAAATTTAGCGACCGAATGTGGATTCGGTCGCTAAATTTAGCGACCGAATCCATCTTCGGTCGCTAAATTTCACTATAAAATATACTGTAAATTTATAAATTTAGCGACCGATCTCAGATTCCGTCGCTAAAATTAGCGACGGAATCTGAATTCCGTCGCTAATTTTAGCGACCGATTTCAAATTCAGTCGCTAATTTTAGCGATCGAATTCAGATTCCGTCGCTAAATGTAGCGACCGATTTCAAATTCGGTCGCTAATTAGCGACCGAATTTGAAATCGGTCGCTAAATTCAATTACGACGAAAATTTTTGCGATTTTTTGAATCGGTCGCTAATCGGTCGTTAAATTCAATTAGCGACCGATAGATTCGATCGCTAATCGATGTTTTTTTTGTAGTGT
>NW_027433107.1:0-1008 GCF_044706935.1 Curcuma longa
TTTGACCCACTTAGGTCACAACCTAAGGCTGAAGCGATGACAGTAATAAGGCCACCAATAACAATTGCTCCAGTAGATGATTTAGAAATTTTTACCAAGTTTTGCAGAAAATGAAACCCTGTATCGAATTCGACTTCATGTAGCATTGCCCAGATACAATAAAGTTCTAATTTCTTCACCACGCCGTCACTTTCTGCTCTACCAAAAATAGTCTTAGTCATGACGCGGTGAAGATATCTAAAAACTGGGTTTTGAAACAAAGAAGTCTTAGACTTAGAAGGATCATAGGGTTCTGTAGAAATGGTAAGCAATTTCCAAAACTCGGCACTATCGAAATTTTTATCGAAATACCTAGTCACTCCAGTTGGCAAACCAAAGCAATTGTTAAAATCATCTAGAGTCCATGAATATTCGGCGTTAAGTAATCTAAAAGTTATTGTCGCGTCGTGTCTCAAAAGAAACTCCTTTTTAAAATGGACCTCTAGGGAACTAAGGAATTCTAAAGTTAAGTTTGGGTATGTCGGAAGGCAAAAATTCATGATGTCTATCCATCCTAAATTGTCCAACATCCATTCTACATCTTCCTTAATTCCTAACAATTGCATAGTATGATCGTCTACATAACGAGAACAATAAATTTTTTGAGAACATAAACTGTTATACCTTTCTTTTTGAAGGTCGTTGCGGAAGATGATGCCAAATTGATTATCAAAGACGTCCCCAGAGGCCTTCCGCTTTCCTTTGTCTATAGACTTCTCTTTGCCTTCACTGGAGCCTTCTCCTTTGCGGGCTCTTTCCCCTTTCTCCTTTCCGGCTCGTCTCCGTTGCCGGATCCACCAGATCTGCGAAATTTCTTCAGGAGACCGCTCATATTTGCAGATTTGTGAAGAGGAGAATAGCAAAACTAAATCTGGGAATTTTTAGATTGGATCGAAGGTGTGGAAGGGTGAAGAAGAAGAGGAAAAGCGAAAGAAATGGATTGGTGGAGGCTAGGGTTGGTTTAGAGGG
>NW_027433108.1:0-4856 GCF_044706935.1 Curcuma longa
ATTATTTTTTATAGAGTTACAAAAGATGATAAATAAAAGTTTAGAGTTGTAGTAAGTAAAAGTTTGAATTTTTTTTAAAGTTGAAGAAGATGATAAGTAAAAGTTTAGAGTTGCAGAAGATGGTAAGTAAAAGTTTGAATAAATCGAACGGATTCATAGAATTTAAATTTTTAATTAAGTTATTTTAAAATTTTATTTTTTAAAAAATCAATTAACTTAATTAATTTGATTCAATTTCGATTTTAAAATTTTTTATTTGATTAAATTAAATTAATCAAAATAAAAAAAATTATCGATAAATTCCGTGAACCTCTAAACACTTAACTAATCAATAAATCTTTTATAATACTTAAAAAAAATTTAATTATTTTAGATTTTAATTAAATTAATTAATATTTTAAATTTTATTTAAAAATCTGATCCATTTAATTACTTTCAATTCCATTTGATTTTGATTAATTTAATTCTATTCAATTTAATTTTAATTGAATACTCTTTAGCTTAAGTAAAAGAGGGAATTCATCACTTTAACATTCTTACATAGTTGGTCGCATGATTATCTGTTAGGAGATAAATTAAAAAGTTACAGTTGACCACAATGAAAAAGGATATTATTTCTATTTCATTGAGATTCGATCCTTACCTACTTTGATAATTCTATTCTATCATAATCAATTAATTATGCTCCAGAAACAATTTTAATAGAATCCTCCGTCCTATTTTAAAGACATAGCTCCAATAATCAATAAAATAATAAAATGTCATTAAGATATAAAATATCAAATTGAGAATATTTTATGAAAATATTTTAAAAGATTGCATAAACATTCGATTTTTTTTTTCCCTACCATATGCCACGAATACAAAATAAAGACACTTGTTTATTTATTACTTATTTCTTACTGTTAAATAATTAGAGTGACGACGTGTAATTTAACGCGCTTTTGGTTGGAACAAGATTTAGGCAAATCTACGTCAACAAGACCGAATCTTACTCGCCAAGTTTGGCAATTCCACTTACGCTACTGCTTCGCCTAGAAGGGCCCATCCCGATCCACGTTACGGCATCCGACGGCCTGTGTCTCGCGTTCCGGGTCCATCTGACGGTCAGCGCCTCGCAGTCGCAGGCGTGCCCGCGTGGTGCTAGGGTTTTCCATCGAGCGCTCGGCGATAAAGTCGCGGCCTGGGCAGCGAGGACTCGACGCGGTGCAGTGGGTTGCTGCCCCTCCCAAACCCTCCTCTTCGTCTTTTTTGTTCTTCGCTTCGATTTCGATCACCTCTATCCCAAAATCTCCCCAAAAAAATCTGAAAAAACCCTAATTGTTGCAGAATCCTCTTTCGGTACCCCGGTCCCTGTTCCGTTACCTATCCACGAAAAGAGCTAACAAAAAAATTAAAGAGGAAGGTTTGATTGTTGTAATCTATCTGTTTATATCGGTCGTCTGTGATCGGAAAGAGAAAGTCGTATTTTTGGCGTGAGCGATGGCGCAGGCTACGCAGCAGCAGCAGCAGCAGCAGCCAAATGGAACTGTCAGTACCGGCGGCGCCGGCGGGGGGAACCAGTTCCCGTCGACTTCTCTGTACGTGGGGGACCTACAGGCGAACGTGACGGACGCGCAGGTGTTCGATATGTTCAGCCAGATCGGTCCTGTGGTGTCGGTTCGGGTGTGCCGCGATGTGGATACTCGCCGATCGCTTGGCTATGCTTATGTTAACTACAGCAACCCTGCTGATGGTGAGTGTAATTGTCTTTTTGCTCGTTTTCACATAATTGCTTTGCTTGGTTATTTGTTTAAGGAGTACTTGATGCGCTTTTGTGATATATTCAATATAATGTCCATTCTTCTTAGTTCTGTTACTAATGCTATTATTTGTCATGCCATTTTTTCTATCCTGTGCACGTTTTGTTTGTGTTGAATTGTAGCATAGATTCCTACTGAGAAGGATACACGTTATTGTCACGTTTTTTGTTCTACATGAAATGAGAACAGAAAGGAATATGAATGATGACTAATTACTGATTTTAAAATTATCATGGTAGGTAAGGTAAATGGAGACCCATTTTTATATGGGAGATATGCTACTTCGCTATTTCTGCAGAAGAATTTTATTATCTCTATGTCTGTAAAGTAGCTTACCTATAAAACTATTAGATTTGAGAGGTGTCATAAGACAGTCGTTTTACGGTTATGCTATTTATTGGATAAATTGCAATTCACTATCTGAGTGCACATTTTCTATGTGTTTGATTGGATTTTAAACTCATTTATTGAATACCCACAATACGATTCATAGCATAAGAGAATTTGTGATTAAATTACAACTAGTAAGTATCTCTACATGTGCAATTATGAATGTATTTGAAATTATCATTAGTCGAGAAATTGATGAGTACGGACATCATCGATTTTGTTGAGACTAGCACGCGTTAAACTCTTTGGTTTGCCAAACAATTTTTCTCACTGCTGAAGACATTGGATGTTGAGAGTTAAACATGGATGCTAGTTAAATATAACTAATTCATTGGAGTGATCTGTCTTAAGATTTCATATGATTCTATATATGTGTCAATGAAGATCTTAGTGCAATTTAAATGAGAATTTTCTTTGACTTGAGGTATTTAAGTCACCTTTGTCATAGAGGCTTATATTTTGACATTTTAAGTAAACATTTTCGAAGAGGTGTGAACTCGGAATAATTGGGTATAAGTGGAGTGGCTGAAAGTGTTTGATTAGCCCATAGAGGATTCATCGCTCTTTGAAAAAGGAGATGTATATCCTGCGATTGTTTGTCAGAATTATTACTAAAAGTCTTTGACTAAAACGTTACATGTCAAAAGTACGATACTTTTGACATATGTCACAGGAAAAGAAAGTTTGAATTCACAAGAAAAGAAAGCTGTATAAGACGGTGAAAGGAACGAGGCACGTCTCATTATAGCTGCTGAAGGGTTTAGAAATGTTCTGGAATCAATTGTTGATTTTTAGGTCAATTGAGGATCATGATGTACTACTAAGTGTCACTCATGATCGTTTCGTAATTAATGGTTAATTACAGATGACCAACATAATCGACAATTTATTGGGTCACAGCACTATAAGTTTTCCGAAATACTTAAAACGAGTTTAAGAATTAGATTTTTAGATCGAGAAAAATAAAGTCTGATTGGATCGGACAAAGACAAAATGATGGACTTCGTTTTATGAAGACGAAATAAATAAAATTGATTTCGTTCAAATCTGAGGTCGTTTGATTATTGAACTAAATGATTTGATTTTGAAGGGCTTCATCTTGTGAAGACGAAACGAACAAAACTGGTTTAAATCAAATTGAAGTTCATATGGTTAGTGAATTAAGCGATTTAATTTTGAACCGCATTAAAGCCGGTTCGGTTTGCTACATTGCCGGTTCAACTGAACCTGGTTCAACCTGATTTAGATTTATTCCGATTTTCTTTTCTCCTTCTTTGTCGGTTCACTGCAGCCGCAGAAAAGAATCGCAAAACCCTACTGTAGCTTCTCATATAAGAAGACCGCGATATTAGCCGTCGCGGGTCTGCCCGGCCGTCGACCGTCGCGCACCAGCCTCGTCGTCGGTCCTCAGCGACGACCGCATGGGAAAGGGAAGGAGGTGTGGAGCAAACCTAGCCTGCGATTCTAGCTCCCCTCTCCTCTGCTCTGTTTACTGTTGGTGACCCCGATTGAGTGCTTTCGCTCGTCGCCAATCGCCAATCGCCGGAGAAGGTCTTTGCCAGAGGACAGGCCGAACCCGAGCCTTTTCTTCTTCCTCTTGGGCGCGACCATCGTAGAATTATCAATAACTCAGAATTATTTCCCACCATCTTCTGAACCAAAATATATCTACAAATTTAAGAATATTAAGTATAAGCAATTAATTACCTGTCCTGCTATAAGAGAATAGAATAAATATAATTCAATTGCTTCTAATGGCAGAAAAATCTATTTGTATATTAATCTTGATGTATTTTGTTTTTGTGATACTCAATTGGGAACTCAACAGTTGCTTCATTATACAATTCTTTTTCCTCTTGTTTTTGCTCATCAAAAGTGGTGCCTTCTCTGTCATTAGGAACAATGATAATCATCTCATTATCACTTTCTCTTTGAGTATACAGAAATTCATAGTTATGTAAGGTGTGAGACGCCCAAAAGCACATAGGTGTTGTGGGGTCTGAGACGCACAACATAAGGTAAGACACATGCCTTATCGAAGTAAGACACTTTAGGTGTAAATTTTTATAATTCAAACATATATAGAGAATTTTTACCAAAATATTTCACTAACATAACTATAGTCCATAAATATTAAACAATAATGTAAATATGAAATTCACTAGAAAACTTATGAACTTAATTACAATTTGAATCTGTGAGGAAAAAAAAGAACCAACACAAGAAAATTTCTGAATTAATTTACAATTTGAATTTCTGATAGAAAATAAAAGAGAACCGTTAGAAGAACAATTCAGAACTAATTCACAATTTCAACTACTGACAGAAAAAAAAACAGAATCGATAATAAAAAATCTGAACTAATTTGCAATTTAAATATGTGAGAGAAAAAACATACCGTTGTTATGACGAAACAAATGGAGAAAAACTATAAAATTTGAAGCAAGAAAGTGAAGCCAAATCCAAAAGACCGATGTCGATGTTGTAGGTGAGAGAAACGTTTGAGAAGGAAGGTTGATGGTGATTTTTAGGGGAGAGGAAGAGTCACATAGAGAAATAAGTCTGCAAGGGAGGTTGATGTTGATTTTTTAAGGGAGAGGAAGAGTCACACAGAGAAATAAGTATTGTATGCATGTTACATAATTAATTAAAAGGCTAATTAAA
>NW_027433109.1:0-29719 GCF_044706935.1 Curcuma longa
TATATAATTTGCGATAGGACATTAGAAGCAAACTTTCTAGAAGGCTCAATTCCTGAAACCCTTGGCAACCTCAGTAATTTGACTCGCTTGTAAGATGGATACATGCACTCTGTCACTAGTTTTGATATATATATATATATATATATATATGCATGCATGCAATGTAATTTGATTCGTGCATTTGTGTTTGCTACAGATTGCTTTCATCAAATAATCTGACAGGGGAATTACCAGAATCACTTGGCAATCTCCTGAATTTAGAGGACTTGTATGTTACATCTCTTGTATCTTCTCAATATATAATTTTTTTTTCTGCTCAGAAATATAAAACTTAAGCTGAGCAAGTTAAACATTCCATCTACAAACTTAACAATGTACTTGTGTGACAAGATTTTGCCATTAGCATGTGTAAATAAAAGCTTAGCAAGCTATTTGTCATCTAGTATTAATAAGTTAATATGTAGATTTTTGTCATTAGTATTTAACCTTATTGATTAAAACTAACAAATTACCATGGTAAAAATTGAAGTATAGTAATCCTCATTATTCCTGAAGTGTAAACGGTGGAAGTAAAGGTTTATGATTTATCTTCACAAATTAAGCTGTGTAAAGAAGTTTATGTAAAGCTCAAAAAACACATAACATGTTTGCTTGAACCAATGAAATTTAACAGTAAACTTTTTGCATTTCTTTTTCCAGTAGAATAGATGGCAACCCAATCTCTGGCAGAATACCAAGTTTCATCAGCAATTGGACAAATCTTACTCGCTTGTAAGTTGTCAATCACTGCTATTCTAGACCAAATGTTAATCATTAATAAATTTCGTTATGAACAAGTTGGATACTTGAACCATGTGCACTAGTGACATGCAAGGGACATCTATGGAAGGCCCGTTTCCTGATAGCTTCTCCAGACTGGAATTGATTACTCAGCTGTAAGAACAATTAGTTAGTATTTCAATCTGCTTGAAGTGGTTACAAGACATATTTAAAAATTTATTTGCTGCAAATCCAGGAGGGTGACTGACTGGAAAAGCGGAGATGGACAGTTTCCTCCACTGCAGAATATGACTCGAATGGAAGAATTGTAAGTTAGCCACAAACTATCATCAGTGAAGTAGCTTCCCACTCTATGTATATTGGTATGCATATACGTATCTTTGCTTTATTGTCTGTTATTTTATATAGGGTTCTTAGGAACCTGTCAATATCCGGTGAAATTCCTCCTTATATAAGAAGGATGACAGCACTAAAAATTTTGTAAGATTTTCTCTCATTGGAAGTTCCACCATTTTTATAAGCAAGTTCAATAAACAACATGATATTAATCTTGCTTTTGCTTGCCAATTTAATTCCTCAGAGATTTAAGCTTCAATAACTTGACCGGGCAAATCCCAAGTAGCTTTGGTGAACTAAATGACTTAGATTTTATGTAAGTGTTGCAGTTATAGATATTATTTCTTGTTGAGTTGCAACGATCTGCTGCACCTGTAATGATATTACAGATCTCACATCCATTTAATCTGTTTAGGTACCTGACCAATAACAAGCTCAGTGGAAGCATTCCATCATGGATTTGGACACGTAACAAGAATATGTATGTCTTTTCTCAGTTATATCTCTAATCCATCTGACTAGAAGAACTATCTTTTGCATGACAAACATCAAGCTTATAAGGTCTTCTATTTCAGGGATGTTTCTTATAATTCTTTTAATGAATCTCCACCAACATCCTGCAGGCCACAAGATGGAGTGTAAGATTCAATAATTATCTATTAAACTGTTTATAGTTCTTTAAACTTGCACCACTAAGAATTTAACTTTTTGCATGCAGGAACATTGTTTCAAGTTTTTCGTCTACAAGTGACAACTCGTAAGCTTTAGATACTTTCTTATTGTTCTTTCCCCATAGGTCAAGAAGGATAAGGTTTAGTGTATAGATAAACAAAAAGAGACTAATCATATATCCCATATATGTGATTGTGTCTTCTGACATATATAAGACTTAATTGCTAAATTTCCTTTATGGGACTAAATCAAATTTATAATATTAATTCTTACCTTTTGGCCTCAAACTAGATCATAGGTGGTAAATTTAGATTGTTAGACAAAGCAGGAGCCCATAGAGATGACAGAAACACAACAACAATTCAGTGGTTGAGAAACTTCGATATTGCAACATCTGATGTTGATGATGTTCTTCAAAAGAAGAGTTTAATTGAATTGTTTACACTTTTCTTAGCTCCACCTCTTATTGAAGATTTTGTATGCACTAAAGTTTGTATAGATGTAGGGGTGAGCCTCTACAACTTGAATCCGCTAAACCCAACCAAACTGATCCAATCAAAATATCCAGTTCATTGCTTTGGTTTCTATTTGCAAGCTAGGTATACTTATATGTTATAGTTCAGTTTAGGTTTTAACCTACACAAATAAATCGAACTGTGAACTGTTAAGGTTATTTTCTTGTTGTATGTATCTATATGTATGCATGTGTAGTTATAATGGTACATATAGCTCGAAGTTAGTTTACTGGGCAATTTATGGAAAGGTGCATTCAACTTTCAAAAATACCTAAGAAGCACACTCAACTTTCATATTTACCGTTCTCCTTAAAAAATATAAGATAATAAAAAATAAGTCCTCTTATCACCCGATGGCACTATTTTGATGGCTGCAAAATCATGGCTAGGTTGCAAAAATGCAGTCGATTGAGACCTCCTAATTGTGAAATTGAGGCTGGGTAGCCATCGACCTCTTGGCTGTGAATCGCTACCTCCTAGCTCTTCTAGTCATGAAATTGCAGTCAAGTTCATGCTGGCCATTGCCACCTCGTAGCGCGGCCTAGACTTGGTTGTGATTTTGCGACTAGGAGGCCATGGTTTATTGTTGTTCACAACCAATGATTGTGTTTTTGCAGCCTAGCTGTGATAGGCGATCGATCATTGTGATTGTTGGTCGCGATCTCCTAGTTGCAATTTGTTGTGGCCTCCTAACTGTGAAATCTTATTAGCCAAAGGCCAAGGCTGCTAAGAGGGTATTTTGGAAACTAAATCTGTCCTTTACTAAATTTAAAAGTTGGACGCACTTTGTAAGTATTTTTAAAAAGTTAAGTGCGGTAATTTGGTAAATTGTCATAGTTTATTAATTAATATGTATTTTAATCTTATTGTCTTTTTGTGTTCATTGCAAAAACATAAACTTTAAGTTATAATACTTTTATTGTTATTTCAATAAAAACTTTGCTGAGAAAGGTTTTATTTTATCTTATATTGATATACCATTATTGTTACAATTTTTTATTCAAATTAAATAAAACCAAAATTAAATTCATAATTACTATTCGGCTTAAAATTTAACTAAAACAGTATCTCTTATTTGCTGCACTAATGTTGCATGTCGTCTTAATCATCTAATGTCCTATCAGTTTTATTAGTGGGATTTTCATATTTTGTTTTAAAAACTAAACACTAATTTTTCATTGTCCATGCACTTTCGCAAGAAATAATGATAGAGTTAATATGTATACATGTTATGTAAGAGTTTTGTCCCATATAAAGTATTATGTACTTAGGGGCTTTATTGAAATCATCTACATACGGGTGTAATGGTTCTCTTTTTATCAAAATAACTCTACCTCATCCCTCGCTACATGTTGATTTTTGTTTTATGTTTTATAAACTTTAGTTTGCAGCATTAAGTATCGTAATTTCTCCTATACTTCTATCTTTCTTCATTTGCCCCCTTAACCTCTTGGCTTTAGTGTAGCCCATTTCTTCCAAACGTGTGGGTATATCAACATTTTGACCCTACTTAGCATGAATATTTAATGGTATTTAGCTTTTCAAAAAATTTATTATATTTTATTTCTAAATACCTCTTCTCAATGAAACATGCAGTGTCCCAAAGAGATTGATTGACAAAAGTAATGGTTAGAAATGTCCAAACTTTACCTGTGACACACATGCTTTGGATTCAAGAATTCGATGAGAAACTTTAATGAAAGGGTCAAATGGGGAAAAAAAAAAAACTAGATGAATTTGGGCTGTGCAAACAATTTAATGAAATTGTGCGATCTGATTGTGGAATTACACACCAAACGTTTCTGTTTTGTATTGTTTTGCAGGATACCCTCATGCTTAAGAAAGAATCTTCCTTGTTCAGGGAAATCAAAAAGTTGGTATATAAGCTTTTAAAAGATTACCACAAAATTGAGATATAATTAAAGTTAATAGAGTTGATGACAAATATTGACATTGATTTCACATGATTCTGTCTCCCATCGTTTTGCAGATTGTGAGTTGTTCATTAACTGTGGTGGTAATAAAGTGACTATTGACGGGCATGAATACCAAGATGATTCATTGGGCAGAAGGGATCACTCAACCTATCGTGAGAGCAACAATGGAGCATGGGCATACAGCAATACTGGAGACTTTATCGGATATGAGCACACATCTTTTATCGCAGAGAATTCTTCAATCCTAAATATGAGTAATCCAGAATTATACATGACAGCTCGGCTTAGTCCTCTTTCCATGAAATACTATGGTTTATGCCTACAGCAAGGAAATTACACAGTGAGACTCCATTTTGCTGAAATTATGCTCACTGATGACCAAACATATGCTAGTGTGGGTAGACGTTTGTTTGATGTATCAATTCAGGTGATTAATTTTTTGGCCTATAATTCATTCTTGTTTTATCCTACAAAATAGTTGCGTTCATAATACTTAAACAGTCCTATCCTTTGAAAAATCTTCTATTATGTGCTAATTCATCTATTAACCAGACAATGCTCTAAACGAATGCAGGGTCAAAAAGTTCTGTGGGATTTCAACATTGCAAAAGAAGCTAATGGAACTGGCAAGGTGCTTATAAAAAACTTCACTACTTGGGTTAATGACACACTCGAAATTCACTTTCAATGGCGTGGCAAGGGAACAAACAGCATCCCTGTGAGAAGTGTGTATGGACCTCTTATCTCAGCCATTTCTATCACTCCGAGTAAGTCCTTTTGAAATGGTTTTCCGTTTTCCATTAATATCTTGCTTGATAATAATACATTATGTTGCTTCTTGTAGATTTTAAGGCTGTTTGCAAGGATAAAAGCAAGCTTTCTGTTGGGGTCATTGTGGGCATTGTTATAGCATCTTGTTTGGTACTTCTTCTTGCCTTCTATATCATTTGGTTTTACTTCATCAGGAAAGATCCTCGAGACAATGGTAAGCTATAGTTTTAATTTTCTATAAGCATGTCCCGAATTAAAGACTATGCATTAAAAGAAAAAGTAGTTCATGGGTCTTTGCTTAGTTAAACACTAACGATCATGCAGAACTCAAAGGCCTCGAGTTGCAAACTGGTTACTTTACTCTGAAACAGATTAAAGCTGCTACTAGGAATTTTGATCCTGAAAATAAGATAGGTGAAGGCGGGTTCGGTCCAGTGTACAAGGTATAAATGCGTTTGCAAATTGTAATTTTTTTATTAATCTAAATTGTGACAAATGCATTGTTTTCTTTTGTTGTATTTCAACTTTAAATTATTTGAATATTACGTATAGTGGTTATTTTTAATTATGACTTTCTCAGGGTGTACTATCAGATGATTCCATGATAGCTGTTAAGCAACTTTCTGCCAAATCTAGGCAAGGGAACCGTGAATTTGTTAATGAAATAGGAATGATATCAGCTTTACAACATCCAAATCTCGTGAAGCTCTATGGTTGTTGTATAGAAGGAAATCAATTGTTGCTTATCTACGAATACATGGAGAATAATTCTCTTGCTCGTGCTTTATTTGGTATGTGCTTATCTACTTGCACAAATAGATTGTTGAAAAGTGCTCTTGGTTCCATCTCTAACATTTACTTCATAAATCATTTGTAAAAGATACTAGGCTAAATCTGGGTTTTTATAGGTCCACCGAAATATCGCCTCAATCTGCGATGGCAAACAAGACGCAATATTTGCATAGGGATAGCGAGAGGATTGTCATATCTTCACGAGGAGTCAAGGCTGAAGATTGTTCACCGAGACATCAAGGCGACAAACATTCTACTAGATAAAGATCTGAATGCAAAAATTTCCGACTTTGGTTTGGCCAGACTCGATGAAGAAGAAAACACTCATATCAGCACAAGAATAGCAGGGACAGTGTGAGTTGCATTATTGATTTATTCATTGTATTACTTTTTAATAAAATGCATATTTGAAGAACTAATCCAACATTTATCTAACTAGCATCATGTTCAAGATGAAATATCTAGTGTATGCAATTAAATTAAGAAAATACGCATATCATATGTTGATAATGGAATTTAATGACATAGGTTCATTGAGAGAGTTACATTTTTGAAATGAATACATCATATTGAGTTATATATATTGATCTGAATTAGCAAAAGCATTGTTTGTGCAACGTAACCTTATGTAAACTTTGTAACTCTTGCAGAGGTTACATGGCTCCAGAGTATGCAATGAGAGGTTACTTGACAGACAAAGCAGATGTATACAGTTTTGGGGTGGTGACACTAGAAATTGTCAGCGGAATAAGCAACACTAATTATAGGCCCAAGGAGGAATTTGTTTATCTTCTTGATTGGGTAAGGGAGTTTTTCTTTTCTTTTCATTGATGTGAGAATTTTTCTGATAGATCACTATTTCTTAATCATAACCAAATTTGCTCTGTAGGGTGAGTTTGGTTAGAAAAATCTTCTTAGAACATTTTTCATGTTTTAGAAAATAGACTTCAAGAGTTGAAAAGAGTAATAAAACAAATATTTAGAATTAGTTCCTGCATTAGTATAAAATAATTGCAAGGTAATCCGTAATCAGACAGATAGTTTGAACCAAACTATTTATGAATATATAAAATGATTTAGTGTTCAAACACTACAACTATTTTATTTTTTGCAATTTTTGGACAGACATGCTCATAATTAGTCTCTCATTTAATTTCCTTTGGTCAATTAGGCATCTAATTACCCATGGTTGCAGCTGTATCAAACAATGTGCAAGTCAATGCAGTTATACAAATCTTTCTTGCTTCTTAACTTTTCCCTCTTTTTAGAAACTCGTTTCTATGCTGCGTTCTCATTATCATTTCCATTAAACTTGGGCTTCTTTTCATCTAGATTATTTGATACAGGTGTACAAATTCTAATTGGCATCTTCTCATTTCTTTTTCAAAACAAGGAAAAAAAAAATCTACTAAACAATAGACTGTTCTGTTATTGAATCTTACTGGATCTCAATAAGCTATTCTATTCTCCAGGCTTATGTTTTGCAAGAGCAGGGAAATTTGCTTGAATTGGTTGACCAAAGCCTTGGGTCCAACTACTCAAAGGAGGAAGCACTGCAAATGCTGGAACTGTCTCTTGTTTGCACCAACCCCTCCCCAACGCTCAGGCCTGCAATGTCATCTGTGATAAGCATGCTTGAAGGCAAGATGCCGGTGAAGGTCATGCCGGTAAATCGAGCAGCTTCTACAGTTGATAACGTGAGGTTCAAAGCTTTGGCGAACATCTCCCATGACAGCCAAACACAGAGCTCCATCAATGGCCCATCGATTGATTCCTCTATCTCAGCGTCAAGTGGCAAGAACTCACTGGCAAAAACAAGCCACCCTCTGCTTGACTACACAGATTAGGGCGAAGAAATGATGCTTAATTCATTGGGATCACGCTCAAACAGTCATGTGAATGCTTATAAAGAAATGTGTTATTTTTTATCCTTTAGGATAATTGCAATCATTTAAGTAAATTCAGCCCTAGAAAACTGCAACTATAAAACTCAGTAAAGCCTGTACGCTTAAGTTTTTTATGCTATCATTTCGCAGTATTAAATGGTGTCACAAAGCGCCTAGTAATTATTTTTTTAATAAATAATTGATTCACATGTTTAAAGATTTAAAAGAATAAAAAACATAATTTAGAAGAAAAAAATTACTCCTTTTGATTTGATTATTGGTGCCCAAACAGAAACTACCAAGAAAGAAGGAAAAAAAAACAAAACCGTGACATCAAGTCAAATTAGTTATCTGGTATTGGTTGGTAGTTAGCTCAGAGCTATCTATGCTTTGAATGCATCACTGTTGAATGTCAATAGAACTCGTTAAATTAACAGAATTGATGTCATTTTTTTTGGATTTTTTTATTTTGACAATAGTTTCATTCATTCCCTTTATTTTGGACAAAATAAATCTTCAATATTTTATTTAATTAGTTGGACAGATTTATTGACCTCAATTTTTAAAATTATTATTTTTCCTCCCTGAATTGACTCTTTTTTTTTCTCCAACTGCAGCTACAGTCCACTCACCTCCTGACAATTGATTTATTGTCTTACTTGATCTCTCTTACTAAATTCTTGCAAATTTTCAAGTTTAGTGTTTGCTATTGGAATTAACATTCAGAAAACTCAAAGTTTTGCCATTGTAATTTTGAAATATTTGAATAATTATCATTTAGAATATCTATCTTATCGAAATAATTAGTAGACAAACATTGAGATATTAGAAAAGTCCTTCTATCAGACGTCCAAGTCATTGAACAAGTCAAACAAAATAAGAGTAAAAAATGTTAACCTCATTAAAGATGACTGATGCTAAAAATGGGCAAAGGCATGTGGGTCGAAAGAGACTGATTGGAACAATACCTTAGTGTCCCAATCTTCATAATAAATATATTTTCATCAATTAACTAAGATTATATTTAAATAAACTGAAGGAGTTTTATTTTTTTTTAAAAAAATCATTAATTGTTAGCTTAGCATTGACTTCGGTAGGGTAATTTCTCAGATATTTTTAAAATTTGATAATTTTAAAATACTATTTTATTAATATTAAATTACTCTAAAATATTATTTTAGGATTAGTGAATAATTTAGATAGTAACTTAAAAGGCAACAAATATATTTTATCCTAAGAGCATTTTACTAACAAAATAAAAATCATAAATGACATTTTAAAATTAATAAAATTTTAAACGGTAATTTAAAAAAAAGTTGTTAAAAAATTTAAATACCTTAGTTTTTTTCCCCCTATTTTCAGTAGGCAGGCCATTGTCCACCAGGGCCCGGCCCATCAGGATCAACTATCAAGGACTTCTAATTCTAAAGTAAACGAGTTACTCAGGTATTACTTAATCAAACACATAATTTTTTTCTCCAATTGACATATGACGCATTATTTGATTGACACGTGGCCTTTAACTATTTCTTAGGAAAATTTAAAAAACAACCTAAAATAAATCAATAAATAAGAAATGCAATTTCTATATGTCATTATAGATTATTATTTTTTAAGAGTAGATTTCGCTGAGTGTTTTTTTTTTTTAATTGTATACATTTTTACTGCTTTTTTAACACGTAAAAAAAAAGGATAAATAAAAAAAAGAAAATGTTTTTTTATTCTATTTGCTTCAATCTATATATATATAAGCACACTAAAATCAGTCCCTACAATCTCCCTATAAATACCTTCCATCTGTCCTTTCTCTTTCTCAATTCTCCATCTTGTTCTCGTCGAGGAATTGTTGAGATGAGAGATATCAGAGCGGCAACTCTGTTTAAACTTAGCCCTCATCGTCTCCTCGTCCTCTCCTCTTTGCTCTTGGCTTTGAGTTCCTTCTTGGACCTCAGATGCAGAGCCCAGACACTGGTTGAGTCTGAAGGTAAATCACCGCACTGCCTTGACTCTGATTTCTTCCTCTTTTTTTTTGTTTTGTTTTGTTGGTTTTTCGTTTAAGGATTTATTAGAGGTTTTTCAGATCTTAATTAGCCTTGTTCTTCTCCTTCGGTTTGATTAAAAGGGTTTTTGATTGTTAATGTCCGGAGTCTTAAAGATAAAGACTAGCTCCTTCTCTCTTCTACTGCATATTTCTCTTCTTTTCTGTGACATTTTGGGGATTCTAATGCTTTCCCTAATATTTTGACACAACATTCTCTTCTCTGTAATATATCCCTAAAAGTTAAAAAAAAAACTGATGGATTCTTAGAAAAAAAGATCTTCTTTTTTTCTTTTGATGTGCGTTTCCTCCATTAGTACACTTGGAATTTTTTTCCCGCATGGTTCAAAAATATATATGTTGATATTTTCAGACTGTTTAATATTACAAAAATCAATCAGTTGAACTTTTGCTCGGGGAATAATGACAGTGACGACTAGGAGATCATAGTATGTATGCATGCAAGGCTCGGACGCCACAATATAATTCACTTTTGAATGTTGGAAATTAATGAAGGGTGATAATTAGAGTCACTGTTGATCATGTAATAAATAAATTAATATCTCATCATCATCTGACTTAATAAAAAAAATAGATATATTTTTGAAACTTATACAATTAGATTTAACTTAAAACTCTTTATATATATAAAAATTAATAATTTTTAAAATAAATTATTTTTATAAATGAGTCCAGACTTTATCTCCTTTTTTTATTTATTAATTTTTAGATATATATTATGATGAGGTAGTGTTTATTATTGTTAGCTCTGTCTCAAACTTCTTCAAATGCATAGATAAGCACAAATTGATTATTTGCTTAGTGGTTGTTTAGGTATAAATCTCCATTTTATTCAATTAAATAGTTGACTCAGTCAGTCATATATATCATCTCAAGTCTCTTTGAGCCCAACCACCCTCTTGTATGTTCTTATCTTTTATACTAGCTAGTCTTAGTCTTTATTCATAGTCGAATTAAGATTTTAACTTATTATCCAATTTATTTATTTATTTTTAATTTGCTCATGGCTATTAATATATCCTCGTACCCCGGCCCCCTTATTAAACATCAAACTATTCTTTGTTTTCTAAAGTGAGATCGAGTAACGAACTAAACCCTTTCCATTCGAACCACTTTCTAATAGTGTGTCGTTTTATAGATTTGAATTAAATTCTGATCTTTAACCGAATTAGTTGTAATTTTGATTTTATATATATATATATATATATATATAAGGCTGGGCCTGTTCAAGCGACTGCTGATTATATTGAACAAAGAAATTAAGACAGTGGTGCAATTAAAGAAAAAAAAAGGGCATTTTAATTAAAAAATGGACGCTTGAATTTAATAATTAAAAAAATAAAGTAGACGATAGGTCAAATTGGCATGCATGCTTAATTATTTATATCATTTCAGCATATATTAATATATATTCTACTATACTGTGACCTAATGGTGGACTAGTTTGTAGTGCCATGCAATCTCTCATCTATTTTAAAATTTTAAATCTACAATTACAAATTAACTACTGTCAATTATATATATATATATATATATATAGCTTGGAACAATATAATTATATTGTGGATTATTTAATTGAATTTAATTTAATTTACAGTTGAAGTTCTACGAACCATTGGGTCCAAGTTGAACAAGAAGTGGAACTTCGATGTGGACGGCCCTTGTAGTAACGCTCCAGGATGGGTAGAACCAGAGAACGACATGACCAACTACGCCAACAATGTCACTTGTGGCATGTGCAACGCCACAACCAATGCTAATTGTCATGTCACTTCCATGTGAGAGCAATTACTTAGCTTCTTAATTATATTAATTAATTACGTACTTCTTGTCACTTTTACTTAATAATTTCTTTTATATATATCTCTCGATTAGATCTCAACATAATTAAAAATTAACCATTATATAAATTGAGTAAAGTCAACGTAATTAACTACGACGATCGAGCATGACACTGCAGCTGAATAAGTAGATTATATATATATGAACTATTGGGCAGGAGAGAGAGAGACTAAATATTAAATTTTTAAAAAGAGATGGATTTCAAAAAAATATCATTTTCAAGAATCTTGCAGCTAGCTAGCTTTTTTGATAAATTAATTCCCAGGATTTTTAGCTAGCTAGCTAGCTAGGAGAATAATATATATGGCTAAAATCAGTGAAGAAGAACATGCCACCAAGGATATATTACTTATATTTTTAACATAGAATTTCTCTAATCTAATTCTGTATGGCTTTATTAAATATAATTGAATCTTTTAAAAGTTGAAACCAAATAATGAACATTCTTTTTCAAAGAACAAGTTGCGTCAACACATGACATCGACACATGCATGTACCATAGAAAGTTCATGCTTAGCTTGCTTTCATGGCCTCCCGGCCCTTTGAGAGAAAATTAAAGATAAGACTATTAATAATTAATTAATATAAATGTACAAATTGGTTCCTTTTCTAATACCTCAAGATTTTAGGATTCATTGTCAGCCAATCAACTTCGACAAAGACGACAAGAAAAAACCTAGCTAGGTAAACTTTTGGTTCCACGTAGTGTTAAAGTTCAATATAATTGACAAATTTGTTTATTTCTTTTGCAGCCTTCTTAAGGGGCAGAATTTGATTGGAGAGCTGCCGGCTGAGTTTGCCGACCTTACTTTCTTAGATACACTGTGAGTCACAATTCAGTGATTAACTAATTAATGCCTTGTTGTTTTTGGTGAATGATATATATATAAAGCCATATATAGCTAGCTCACTCGATCGTATCTAGCAGAGATCTTACAAGGAACTATCTGAATGGAACTATCCCAGCTAAATGGGGAACTCTTCGCCACCTCACCGATCTGTAATTTATACTATACTTCTTCCATTTCTTTTTCTGATATGCATGAGGGTTCTTTTGTAACAAAAGATTTGCAGGTCTCTTTTGGGAAATCGGATATCTGGGAGCATCCCTGAAGAGCTTGGAAATATCACGTCACTCACATCGCTGTACATTCCTTTGTCCTCTGCCATACTTTTCTTTTCTTCTATAATATTTTATGGTACTGATTAAATAAACATATTAATTTGCGATAGGACATTAGAAGCAAACTTTCTACAAGGCTCAATTCCTGAAGCCCTTGGCAACCTCAGTAATTTGACTAGCTTGTAAGATGGATACATGCACTCTGTCATATATATATATATATATATATATATATATATATATATGCAATTGCAATGTAATTTGATTCGTGCTTTTGTGTTTGCTACAGATTGCTTTCATCAAATAATCTGACAGGAGAATTACCAGAATCACTTGGCAATCTCCTGAAGTTAGAGGACTTGTATGTTACATCTCTTGTATCTTCTCAATATATAATTATTTTTTTCCTGCTCAGAAAAATGAAACTTAAAGCTGAGCAAGTTAAACATTCCATCTACAAACTTAACAATGTACTTGTGTGACAAGATTTTGCCATTAGCTAGTATTCGTAAATAAAAGCTTAGCAAGCTATGCATTGCAGATTCATCTACAAACTTAATAAGTTCATATGTAGATTTTTGTCATTAGTATTTAACCGTACAAATTACCATGGTAAAAATTGAAGTATAGTAATCCTCATTATTCCTGAAGTGTAAACGGTGGAAGTAAAGGTTTATGATTTATCTTCACAAATTAAGCTGTGTAAAGAAGTTTATGTAAAACTCAAAAAACGCATAACATGTTTGCTTAAACCAATGCAATTTAACAGTAAACTTTTTGCATTTCTTTTTCCAGTAGAATAGATGGCAACCCAATTTCTGGCAGAATACCAAGTTTCATTGGTAATTGGACAAATCTTAAACGCTTGTAAGTCGTCAATCACTTCACTGCTATTCTAGGCCAAATGTTAATCATTATTAAATTTCGTTACTTGAACCATTGTGCTAGTGACATGCAAGGGACATCTATGGAAGGTCCTTTTCCTCGCAACTTCTCTGGACTGGAATCAATTATTGAGCTGTAAGAGCAATTAGTTAGTATTTCAATCTGCTTGAAGTGGTTACAAGACATATTTGAAATTTTAGGAGGGTGACTGATTGGAAAGGGGGAGATGGACAGTTTCCTCAAGTGCAGAATATGGTTGGAATTGAAGATATTGTAAGTTAGCCATAGAATATCATCAGTGAAGTAGCTTCTCTGTCTCTATGTATATTGGTAAACATACACATACATATCTTTGCTTAATTTATTGACTGTTTTTTAATATAGGGTTCTTAGGAGTTTGTCAATCTCTGGTAAAATTCCTGATTATATTGGAACGATGAGACGTCTACAAAAATTGTAAGATTTTCTCTCATTGGAAGCTCTACCAATTTCATTAGCAAGTTCAATAATCAACATGATGTTAATCTTGCTTTTACTTGTCAATTTAATTCCTCAGAGATTTAAGCTTTAACAACTTGACTGGGCCAATCCCAGATAACTTTAATGCACTAGGAAATTTACAATATATGTAAGTGTCGCAGTTATAGATATTATTTGTTGTTGAGTTACAACTCTGCACCAATAATAATATTGCAGATCTCACATCCATTTAATATGTTTAGGTACCTGACCAATAACAAGCTCAGTGGAAGCATTCCACCATGGGTTTTGGAAAGTAATGTTAATTTGTATGTCTTTTCTCAGTTATATCTCTAACCATCTGACTAGAAGAACTGTATATCTTTTGCATGACAAACATCAAACTTATAAGGTCTTCTATTTCAGGGATGTTTCTTATAATTCTTTTAATGAATCTTCACTAGAAAACTGCCAGTCATCGACACGTGTAAGATTCAATAATTATCTATTGAACTATTTATAGTACTTCTTTAAACTTGCACCACTAAGAATTTAACTTTTTGCATGCAGGAACATTGTTTCAAGTTTTTCGTCTACAAGTGACAACTCGTAAGCTTTAGATACTTTCTTCTTGTTCTTTCCCCATAGGTCCAGAAGGATAAGGTTTAGTGTATAGATAAACAAAAAGAGACTGATCAGATATCTCATATATGTGATTGTGTCTTCTGACATATATATGACTTAATTGTTAAATTTCCTTTATGGGACTAAATCAAATTTATAATATTAATTCTTACCTTTTGCCCTCGAACTAGATCATAGGTGTTAAGTTTAGCTTGTTAGATAAAGCAGGAGCCCATAGAGATGGCAGAAACACAACAACAATTCAGTGGTTGAGAAACTTTGATATTGCAACATCTGATGTTGATGATGTTCTTCAAAAGAAGAGTTTAATTGAATTGTTTACACTTTTCTTAGCTCCGCACCTCTGATTAGATTTTGTATGCACTCAAGTTTGTATAGATGTAGGGGTGAGCATCTACAACTTGAATCCGCTAAACCAAACCAAACTGATCCAATCAAAATATCCAGTTCATTGTTTTGGTTTCTCAATGAAACATGCAGTGTCCCAAAGAGATTGATTGACAAAAGTAATGGTTAGAAATGTCCAAACTTTACCTGTGACACACATGCTTTGGATTCAAGAATTCGATGAGAAACTCTAATGAAAGGGTCAAATGGGAAAAAAAACTAGATGAATATGGGCTGTGCAAACAATTTAATGAAATTGTGCATCTGATTGTGGAATTACAAACCAAACGTTTCTGTTTTGTATGGTTTTGCAGGATACCCTCATGCTTGAGAAAGAATCTTCCTTGTTCAGGGAAATCAAGAAGTCGGTATATAAGCTTTTAAAAGGATTATCACAAAATTGAGATATAATTCAAGTTAATAGAGTTAATGATAAATATTTGGCACTTGATTTTATCTCCCATCATTTTGCAGATTGTGAACTGTTCATTAACTGTGGTGGTAGGAAAGTGACTATTGACGGGCATGAGTTCGAAGATGATGATGATACATCTGGCACTGGGGATCACTCTACCTATCGTGAGAGCAATGATGGAACATGGGCATACAGCAATACTGGAGATTTCATCGGAGACGAGAGGAAATCTTTTATTGCAGAGAATTCTTCAATCTTAAATATGAGTAATCCAGAATTATACAAGACAGCTCGGCTTAGTCCTCTTTCACTGAAATACTATGGTCTATGCCTACAACAAGGAAATTACACAGTGAGACTCCATTTTGCTGAGATTATGCTCACTGATGACCAAACATATGCTAGTGTGGGTAGACGTTTGTTTGATGTATCAATCCAGGTGACTAATTTTTTGGCCTATAATTCATTCTTGTTTTATCCTACAAAATAGTTACCTTCAAAATACTTAAACACTCCTATCCTTCGAAAAGTCTTCTCTTATGTGCTAATTCATGATCTGTTAACCAGATAATACTCTAAACGAATGCAGGGTCAAAAAGTTCTACAGGATTTCAACATTGCAAAAGAAGCTAATGGAACTGGCAAGGTGCTTATAAAAAACTTCACTACTTGGGTTAATGACACACTCGAAATTCACTTTCAGTGGCGTGGCAAGGGAACAAACAGCATCCCTGTGAACGGTGTATATGGACCTCTTATATCAGCCATTTCTATCACTCCGAGTAAGTCCTTTTGAATTAATGGTTTTTCGTTTTCCATTAATATCTTGCTTGATAATAATAAATTATGTCGCTTCTTGTAGATTTTAAGAATGTTTGCAAGCATAAAAGCAAGCTTTCAGTTGGGGCCATTGTGGGCATTTTTATAACATCTTGTTTGGTATTTATTCTTGCCTTCTACATCGTTTGGTTTTACTTCATCAGGAAAGATCCTCTAGACAATGGTAAGCTATAGTTTTGATTTTCTATAAGCATGTCCCGAATTAAACACTATGCATTAAAAGAAAAAGTAGTTCATGGGTCTTTGCTTAGTTAAACACTAATGATCATGCAGAATTCAAAGGCCTCGAGTTGCAAACTGCCTGCTTTACTCTGAAACAGATTAAAGCTGCTACTAGGAATTTTGATCTTGAAAATAAGATAGGTGAAGGCGGGTTCGGTCCAGTGTACAAGGTATAAATGTGTCTGCAAATTGTATTTTTTTTATTAATCTAAATTGTGACAAATGCATTGTTTTCTCTTGTTGTATTTCAACTTTAAATTATTTGCAATATCACAGTTTTAATTATGACTATCTCAGGGTGTACTGTCAGATGATTCCATGATAGCTGTCAAGCAACTTTCTGCCAAATCTAGGCAAGGGAACCGTGAATTTGTCAATGAAATAGGAATGATATCAGCTTTACAACATCCAAATCTAGTGAAGCTATACGGTTGTTGTATAGAAGGAAATCAATTGTTGCTTATTTACGAATACATGGAGAATAATTCTCTTGCTCGTGCTTTATTTGGTATGTGCACAAACAGATTGTTGAAAATGTGCTCTTGGTTCCATCTCGAACATTTACTTCATATACCATTTGTAAAAGATACTATGCTAAATATGGGATTTTATAGGTCCACCGAACTATCGCCTCAATCTGCAATGGCAAACAAGACGCAATATTTGCATTGGGATAGCGAAAGGATTGTCATATCTTCACGAGGAGTCAAGGCTGAAGATTGTTCACCGAGACATCAAGGCGACAAACATTCTACTAGATAAAGATTTGAATGCAAAAATTTCCGACTTTGGTTTGGCCAGACTCGATGAAGAAGGAAACACTCATATCAGCACAGCAATAGCAGGGACAGTGTAAGTTGCATTATTGATTTATTCATTGTATTACTTTTTAATAAAATGCATATTTGAAGAACTAATCCAACATTTATCTAATTAGCATCATGTTCAAGATGAAATATCTAGTGTATGCAATTAAATTAAGAAAATACGCATATCATATGTTGATAATGGAATTTAATGACATAGGTTCATTGAGAGAGTTACATTTTTTAAATGAAGATATCATATTGAGTTGTATATGTTGATCTGAATTAGCAAAATCATTGTTTGTGGAATGTAACCTTATATAAACTTTGTTAACTCTTGCAGAGGTTACATGGCTCCAGAGTATGCAATGAGAGGTTACTTGACAGACAAAGCAGATGTATACAGTTTTGGGGTGGTTACACTAGAAATTGTCAGCGGAATAAGCAACACTAATTATAAGCCCAAGGAGGAATTTGTTTATCTTCTTGATTGGGTAAGGGAGTTTTTCTTTTCTTTTCATTGATGTGAGAATTTTTCTGATAGATCACTATTTCTTAATCATAACCAAATTTGCTCTGTAGGGTGAGTTTGGTTAGAAAAATCTTCTTAGAACATTTTTCATGTTTTAGAAAATAGACTTCAAGAGTTGAAAAGAGTAATAAAACAAATATTTAGAATTAGTTTCTGCATTAGAAAAAAAAAATCTACTAAACAATAGACTGTTCTGTTATTGAATCTTACTGGATCTCAATAAGCTATTCCATTCTCCAGGCTTATGTTTTGCAAGAGCAGGGAAATTTGCTTGAATTAGTTGACCAAAGCCTTGGGTCCAACTACTCAAAGGAGGAAGCACTGCAAATGCTGGAACTGTCTCTTGTTTGCACCAACCCCTCCCCAACGCTCAGGCCTGCAATGTCATCCGTGATAAGCATGCTTGAAGGCAAGATGCCGGTGAAGGTCATGCCGGTAAGTCGAGCAGCTTCTACAGTTAATAACGTGATCAGGTTCAAAGCTTTGGCGAACATCTCCCATGACAGCCAAACACAGAGCTCCGTCGATGGTCCATCGAGTGGTTCCTCTATCTCAGCATCAAGTTGCAAGAACCCACAGGCAAAAACAAGCCACCCTCTGCTTCACGACACAGATTAGCTAGGGCGAAGAAATGATGCTTAATTCATTGGGATCACGCTCAAACACAAACAGTCATGTGAATGCTTATAAAGAAATGTGTTATTTTTTATCCTTTAGGATAATTGCAATCATTTTAAGTAAATTCAGCTCTAGAAAACTGTAACTATAAAACTCAGTAAAGCCTGTACACTTAAGTTTTGTATGCTATCATTTCTCAGTATTAAATGGTGTCACAAAGCGCCTAGTAATTATTTTTTTAATAAATAATTAATTCACATGTTTAAAGATTTAAAAGAATAAAAATCATAATTTAGAAGAAAAAAAATACAAAACCGTGAGCTAAGAAGTCAACTTAGTTAACAGTTCGTTCGGTAGGTTGTTAGCACAGAGCTATCCATGCTTTGAATGCATCACTGTTGAATGTCAATAGAACTCGTTAAATTGATAGAATTGATGTCATATTTTGAAAATAGTTTCATTCATTTCCTTTATTTTGGACAGAATTGATCTTCAATTTTTTATTTAATTAGTTGGACAGATTTATCTGTTAAAATTATTATTTTTCCTCCCTGAATTGACTCTTTTTTTTTCTCCAACTGCAGCTACAGCCCACTCACCTCCTGAGATTTATTGTCTTGATCTCTCTTACGAAATTCTTGCAATTTTTCAAGTTTACTGTTTAATTTGCTATTGGAATTAACATTCAGAAAACTCAAAGTTTTGCCATTGTAATTTCGAAATGTTTGAATAATTATCATTTAGAATATCTATCTTATCGAAATAATTAGTAGATAAACATTGAGATATTAGAGAAGTCCTTCTATCGACGTCCAAGTGTTAACCTCAATTACAGATGATGTTAAGAGTGGACAAAGCATGTGGGCCGAAAGAGAATGATTGGAATAATGGCATTTACCTTAATGTCCCAATCTTCATAATAAATATGAAAATCAATTAACTAAGATTATATTTAAATAAACTCAAGGAGTTTTTTTTTTTAAAAAAAAATCATTAATTGTTAGCTTAGTATTGACTTCAGCATTGACTTAGGTAGGGTAATTCCTCAGATATTTTTTTAAAATGGTAATTTTAAAATAGTATTTTATTATAATATTAAATTATTCTAGAATATTATTTTAGTATTAGTGAATAATTTAGCTAGTAACCACAAATATATTTTATCCTCAGAGCATTTTACTAACAAAATAAAAATCATAAATGAAATTTTAAAATTAATAAAATTTTAAACGGTAATTAAAAAAAATTGTTAAACAAATTTAAATGCCTTAATTCCATTTCCTCTATTTTCAGTCAACATACCATATTGTCCTCTTTTACAGGTTAGTGGTCTTACACGGTGGATCCCATCACTATTTATGAGGAGGTAAATCGAGAAATTACAATTGATCACGACGGAAGAAGGTATTGCTCGACTTCGCCAACCATATTATCCTCAGACCTATGAGTATCAACTAACAAGGACTTCTAATTCTAAAATAAACGAGTTAATCAGTAAACCATAAATTCAAAAGGTACTCTACGTATAATCAAACTCATAATCCTCAGACCTATGAGTATCAACTATCTGTGACGCATTCTTTGACCGACACGTGGCCCTTAGTTAGTTCTTACGGAAATTTAAAAAACAATCTAAAATAAATCAATAAATACGAAATGAAATTATTTCTATATATATATATATTAGTATTTTTTAAGAGTAGATTTCGCTGAGTATTTTTTTTAATTACGATATGTAGCGAATTGTATAAATTTTTACTGATTTTTTAACAGGTAAAAAAAGATAAATAAAAGAAAGAAAATGTTTTCTGATTCTTTTTGCTTCAATATATACAAGCACACTAAAGTCGGTTCCTCCGTCTCGTCGAGGAATTGTTGAGATGAGAGCCATCATAGCGGCAACTCTGTTTAAACTAAGCCCTCATCGTCTCCTCGTCCTCTCCTCTTTGCTCTTGGCTTTGAGTTCCTTCTTGGACCTCAGATGCAGAGCGCAGACAAAGACACTGGTTGAGTCTGAAGGTAAATCACCGCACTGCCTTCACTCTGATTTCTTCCTTTTTTTTTTTTTTTTGTTTTGTTGGTTTTTCTTCGTTTAAGAATTTATTCGAGGTTTTTTCAGATCTTAGCCTTGTTCTTCTCCTTGGGTTTGATTAAAAGGGTTTTTGATTGTTAATGTCCGGAGTCTTAAAGATAAAGGCTCCTTTTCTTCTACTGCACATATATTTCTCTTCTTTTCTGTGACATTTTGGGATTCTAATGCTTTCCCTAATATTTTGACACAACATTCTCTGTAAGCCCTAAAAGTTAAAAAAAAAAAAATTGATGGATTCTTTTGATGTGCGTTTCCTCGATTAGTACACTTCGAATTTTCCCCCGCATAGTTCAAAAATGTATATGTTGATATTTTCAGACTGTTTAATATTAAAAAATCAGTTGAACTTTTGCTTGAGGGAATAATGACAGTGGCGTCGTGGTCTCTTCCCCAAGAGTAAACTAAAGAATTGCGTCACTCGGAGATGTATGCACGGCTCTGGACGCCACAAATCACTTTTGAATGTTCGAAATGAAGGGGATAATAAAATCTTATCATCATTTGACTTAATAAAAAAATAGATATATTTTCGAATCATAATTTTGTGGAGTGTAAGATTTAACTTAAAACTCTTTATAAAAAGTAATAATTTTTAAAATAAATTATGTTTAAAAATGAGTCGATTTATGCTAACTGTTTATGCATTTGAGCTTATATTGGGTCACTATTAAGACTTTATCTTTATTAATAAATTTTAAGATATATATATAGGAGGTAGTGTTTAATCAGTACAGTGACTAAAAACTTTTGTTGACCTTTGGATAGCATACCAGTTCACTTTAAAGAAACATATTATTGCCATCTTCGCATGTTATTGTCATCTCCGACATGCATGGATACCTAAACCAATGAAAATAAAAAGCACTAACTGCCGCAGATTTTATACTTGCATGAAGAAATGAGCTCTAAGGTCTGAGATCCTTTCTCACGTTTGTTTAATCTTTATCATTAAACTAATTTGTTTCGAAAGGCTAGGTAATGGGGGTAATTTGCCTAGAAGGCTCTAAGGATGCAAGGTTAAGTGGTCCTACGGTTACCATTTCACTAGGAACAGTGGTGTCAAGTAATAATATAATCGGTGGTCTCTTTAATTATTAGCTAGCTATTCAAGCTTGCCAAATTGGCTTATAGTAATAATAAACGCTCAACTGTGACCTGTTGGTGGACTTGTTTTTAATGTTAATCTCTCATTTATTTTTAAATTTATCTCTACACTAAACATTGTTAATTATCTGCCAATCTTTATGAGATTTAAATTAGCAAGGCATGGTTGTCAAGTGTTAAATGATATGGTTGGAACAATTGTGGACCATTTAATATACAGTTGATGTTCTACAAAGGATTGGCTCAAAGTTGAACTGGAACTTTGGTATGGACCCTTGCGGAGAACGTCAAGACCCAGATAACGGGAATTACTTCGTCACTTGTGGCATGTGTGACAACACAAGCAATACTTGTCATGTCACTTCCATGTGAGCAACTTCTTATTTCTTGTCACTTTTACTTGCTTTATATCTCTCAATCGAGATAAAAACTATCATTTCCAGCATGGGACTTCATGATTAAGGGATGCTTGTCTCCATGCTATCTTAATCACAATTAAGAGGATCGAATGGAATTGTTGGATCGTGATGATATGTGAATAACGAGATTTCTCGATTTAGCTGTTCTTAATACTTTTGAACGCCTTTTTGCATGAAATATATATCAACATTTGTGAAGTGTGTCGATTACTAATTTGAGTTAACTAAGAGCATGAGACTGTAGAATAATAAGTAGATTATAGACTATAGGGCAGGAGAGACTAAATATTTTTTGAAAAGATGAATTTTCAAAAATATTATTTTCGATCTCGCAGCTTTGTTCTGATAAATTCCCCTGTATTTCTCTAGGAGAAATATTGCGGGACCCTAGTTTAATTAGTATGTTCAATAAAATCAGTGAAGAACTTGGCATGGATTTGTATTTTAACATAGAATTTCACTAATTCTGGCTTCATTTAATTGAATCTTAGATGGAAACCAAAATACTTCTAAAAGATGAATCTTATAACCTTATTTTTCAAAGTACAAGTTGCATTAACAAGTGGTATAGTAATTCATTTATCTCAACACGTGTAGTGTAAAAAGTTCATGATTTCAAATTGAGGATATTTTCTAATAACTATATTTTAGGATTAATGATCAGCTAATCAACTTTAACAAAGACAACAAAAGCTTAGGAAAATTTTGGTTCCATTTCTTTTGCAGCCAGATGAAGGAGCAGAATTTGACTGGAGAGCTGCCGGCTGAGTTTGCCGACCTTACTTATTTAGATTCGCTGTGAGTCACTGAAGTGACCAACTACTGAATGCCTTGTTTTTGGTGAATGATAAATTTTAGCCAATAGCTCACTTGTGTCTAGCAGAGATCTGACAAGGAACTATCTGAATGGAACTATCCCAGCTAAATGGGGAACTCTTCGCCTCACCAATCTGTAATTTATGTACTTTTACACTCTTCTTCCATTTCTTTTTCTGATATGCATGAGGGTTCTTTAATTTGTAACAAAAGAATTGCAGGTCTCTTTTGGGAAATCGGATATCTGGGAGCATCCCCGAAGAGCTGGGAAATATTACGACACTCAGATCGCTGTACATTCCTTTGTCCTGCGCCATAATTTTCTTTTCTTCTATAATAGTTTATGATATTAATTAAATAAATATATATAACTTGCTATAGGACAATAGAAGCAAACTTACTAGAAGGCTCAATTCCTGAAGGCCTTGGCAACCTCAGCAATTTGACTCGCTTGTAAGATGGATACATGCACTCTGTCACTAGTTTTGATATATATATATATATATATATATATATATATGCATGCAATGTAATTTGATTCGTGCTTTTGTGTTTGCTACAGATTGCTTTCATCAAATAATCTCACAGGGGAATTACCAGAATCACTTGGCAATCTCCTGCAGTTAGAGGACTTGTATGTTACATCTCTTATATCTTCTCAATATATAATTATTTTTTTCTCTGCTCAGAAATATGAAACTTAAGCTGAGCAAGTTAAACATTCCATCTACAAACTTAACAACGTACTTGTGTGACAAGATTTTGCCATTAGTATTCGTAAATAAAAGCTTAGCAAGCTATGCATTGCACATTCATCTACAAACTTAATAAGTTAATATGTAGATTTTTGTCATTAGTATTTAACCTTATTGATTAAAACAAATTACCATGGTAAAAATTGAAGTAATCCTCATTATTCCTGAAGTGTAAATGGTGGAAGTAAAGGTTTATGATTTATCTTCACAAATTAAGCTTTGTAAAGAAGTTTATGTAAAGTGTCAAAACATATAACATGTTTGCTTGAACCAATGAAATTTAACAGTAAACTTTTTGCATTTCTTTTTCCAGTAGAATAGATGGCAACCCAATTTCTGGCAGAATACCAAATTTCATTGGTAATTGGACAAATCTTAAACGCTTGTAAGTCGTCAATCACTGCTATTCTAGGCCAAATGTTAATCATTATTAAATTTCGTTACTTGAACCATTGTGCTAGTGACATACAAGGGACATCTATGGAAGGTCCTTTTCCTCGCAACTTCTCTGGACTGCAATCAATTACTGAGCTGTAAGAGCAATTAGTTAGTATTTCAATCTACTTGAAGTGGTTACAAGACATATTTGAAAATTTATTTGCTGCAAATCCAGGAGGGTGACTGACTGGAAAGGGGGAGAAGGACAGTTTCCTCCACTGCAGAATATGATTCACATGAAGGAATTGTAAGTTAGACACAAAATATCATCAGTGAAGTAGCTTCTCTCTCTATATATATTGGTATACACATACATATCTTTGCTTTATTGACTGTTATTTTATATAGGGTTCTTAGGAACCTGTCAATATCCGGTGAAATTCCTCCATATATAAGAAGGATGACAGAACTAAAAATTTTGTAAGATTTTCTCTCATTGGAAGTTCCACCATTTTTATTAGCAAGTTCAATAAACAACATGATATTAATCTTGCTTTTGCTTGCCAATTTAATTCCTCAGAGATTTAAGCTTTAACAACTTGACTGGGCAAATCCCAAACAGTGTTGGCCCACTAAGAAAGTTACAATTTGTGTAAGTGTAGCAGTTATAGACACTATTTGTTGTTGAGTTGCAACTCTGCACCAGTAATAATTTTGCAGATCTGACGTCCATTTAATATGTTTAGGTACCTGACCAATAACAAACTCAGTGGAAGCATTCCATCATGGATTTTGAGGACTCGAAATTTGTATGTCTTTTGTCAGTTAGATCACTAATCCATCTAACTAGAGGAACTTACTTTTGCATCAAACATCAAGCTTATAAGGTCTTCTGTTGCAGGGATGTCTCTTATAATTCTTTTAATGTATCTCCACCAAAATCCTGCCAACCACAAGATGGACTGTAAGATTCAATAATTATCTATTGAACTGTTTATAGTTCTTTAAACTTGCACCACCTAAGAATTTAACTTTTTGCATGCAGGAACCTTGTTTCAAGTTTTTCGTCTACAAATGACAACTCGTAAGCTTTAGATACTTTCTTCTTGTTCTTTCATCATAGGTCAAGAAGGATAAGGTTTAGTGCATAGATAAACAAAAAGAGACTAATTATATATCCCATATATGTGATTGTCTTCTTACATAAGACTTAATTGCTATATTTATTTCCCTTATGGGACTAACTCAAATTTATAATATCAATTCTTACCTTTTACCCTCGAATTAGATCATAGATGTTATGTTAGCTTGTTAGACAAAGCAGGAATCCCACAGAGATGACAGAAATACAACAACAATTCAGCGGTTGAGAAACTTTGATATTGCAACCTCTGATGTTGGTGATGTTCTTCAAAAGAAGACTTTAATTAAATTGTTTATACTTTCTTAGCTCCACCTCTAATTGAATATTTTGTATATAATCAAGTTTCCATAGATGTAGAGGGTGAGCACCTACAACTTGAATCCGCTAAACCGAACCAAACCAATCCAATCCAATAAATTCAGTTCATTGTTTTGGTTTTGGTTTGTAAGCTAGGTATATTTATCTGTTTTTTTGGTTCGGTTTAGGTTTGAATCTACGCAAACCATTAAAACTGAACTGAATTGTTAAGGTTATTGACTTGTTATATATATGTGTATTTATGTACTTATGTGTGGGACTAACTGTATATGTAGTGAAGTTAGTTTATTAATTATATGTATTTTATCTTATTGTCCTTTTGTTCATTGCAAAACCCTAAACTTTAAGCAATGATACTTTCGATGTTATTTCAACAAAAATTTTGCTTAGATAGTAGTTTTATTGTATCTTTAATTGATATATATGCCTTTATTTTATAATTTTTTATTTCAAATTAAACCAAACCAAAATTAAATTGATAATTACAATTCAGCTTCAAATTTAACTAAAATGGTTTTGGTTTGGATTTTCTAACTGAAATATTTTAGTTTGGTTTCAAACCAAATCGTGCCTACCCCTAGCTGTGATAAATTGTGAAGGATTGCATAGAAAAAGGATAAAGTAGTTTTTTTATGTGCTTGCTCTTGATAAAGAGTTAATGTTGGGATAAACACCGAGTTCGATGTTATTATGTGAGGGAAAGAGTTCTCTGAGAAAATTTTTGTAACATTAGAAAGATGATGCTAAAAGATAGGATAACTTATCTTCTGAATCAATGGATTGTGATACTGTAGAAACACAGTGACCGCCTAGGCAAAAAAACATTGTTTTAACAAGTAATTGCCTTGGTTGCTGGCCAACTTTGTGGTTTGGACAGGGGACTGATTTGCATACCAATATGTGGTCCTCTTTGGTTGGGGCTTCTCAGATGGTCTAACTAGCATTTTAGGTGGTCTAGGTGAGGTAGACCAATAATAGACAGCTCCTATTTATAAAAATGATCCATTTGTTAGAATCGTTTCATTTGTATAATCAAAAGTTAAAACCCCAATATAATCTCTAGCTCCTACCTCACACCTTTGTTTGATTGGCACCCCTTTGCTGCCCCTCTAGCTTGGAACTTCTTTTATGGTATAAATCCTAGGTCAGTGGTGCCTATTTCCTCTAAATGTGGTGTATCAACTTTTTGACACTACTTAGCATGAATGTTTAATGGTATTTAGCTTTTCCAAAAATGTATTATATTTTATTTATAAGTACCTCTGTGTTCTCAATGAAACATGCAGTATCTTAGCCAAAGAGATTGATTGACAAAAGTTATGGTTAGAAATGTCTAAACTTCACCTGTGAAACAGATGCTTTTGATTTGAGAATGATAAAGTTAAATACTGAGAAAAAAATGAAGAAGAATATGGGCTGAGCGCGAACAATTTAATGGAATTGTGCAATTCGATTGTGGAATCTCACACCAAAGGTTTCTGCTTTGTATGGTTTTGCAGGATACCCTCATGCTTAAGGAAGAATCTCCCTTGCTCAGGGAAATCAAAAAGTAGGTATAGGAGCTTTTAAAGGATTACCACAAAATTGAGATATAATTCAAGTTAATAGAGTTAATGATAAATATTGGCATTGATTTCACATGATTCTGTCTCCCATCATTTTGCAGATTGCGAGTTGTTCATTAACTGTGGTGGTAATAAAGTGACTATTGACGAGCATGAATACCAAGATGATTCATTTGACGGAACGGATCACTCAACCTATCGTGAGAACAACGGAGTATGGGCATACAGCAATACCGGAGACTTTATCGGAGATGAGTCAAAATCTTTTATTGCAGATAATTCTTCAATCTTAAATATCAGTAATCCAGAATTATACATGACAGCTCGGCTTAGCCCTCTTTCCATGAAATACTATGGTTTATGCCTACAGCAGGGAAATTACACAGTGAGACTCCATTTTGTTGAGATCATGCTCACTGATGACGAAACATATGCTAGTGTGGGTAGACGTTTGTTTGATGTATCAATCCAGGTGATTAATTTTTTGGCCTATAATTCATTCTTGTTTTATCCTACAAAATAGTTACGTTCATAATACTTAAACACTCCTATCCTTTGAAAAGTCTTCTTTTATGTGCTAATTCATCTGTTAACGCACATTCATCTGTTAACCAGATAATACTCTAAACGAATGCAGGGTCAAAAAGTTCTACAGGATTTCAACATTGCAAAAGAAGCTAATGGAACTGGCAAGGTGCTAATAAAAAACTTCACTACTTGGGTTAATGACACACTCGAAATTCACTTTCAGTGGGGTGGCAAGGGAACAAACAGCATCCCTGTGAGAGGTGTATATGGACCTCTTATCTCAGCCATTTCTATCACTCCGAGTAAGTTCTTTTGAAATGATTTTTGATTTTCCATTAATATCTTGCTTGATAATAATAAATTGTGTCGCTTCTTGTAGATTTTAAGGCTGCTTGCAAGCATAAAAGCAAGCTATCTGTTGGGGTCATTGTGGGCGTTGTTATAGCATCTTGTTTGGTACTTATTCTTGCCTTAAACATCATTTGGTTTTACTTCATCAGGAAAGATCCTCGAGACAATGGTAAGCTATAGTTTTAATTTTTTATAAGCATGTGCCGAATTAAAGACTATGCATTAAAAGAAAAAGTAGGATCATGCAGAACTCAAAGGCCTCGAGTTGCAAACTGCCTGCTTTACTCTGAAACAGATTAAAGCTGCTACTAGGAATTTTGATCCTGAAAATAAGATAGGTGAAGGGGGGTTCGGTCCAGTGTACAAGGTATAAATGCATTTGCAAATTGTAATTTTTTTATTAATCTAACTTGTGACAAATGCATTGTTTTCTCTTGTTGCATTCCAACTTTAGATTATTTGCAATATCACGTATAGTGGTTATTTTTAATTATGACTTTCTCAGGGTGTACTGTCAGATGGTTCCATGATAGCTGTCAAGCAACTTTCTGCCAAATCTAGGCAAGGGAACCGTGAATTTGTCAATGAAATAGGAATGATATCAGCTTTACAACATCCAAATTTAGTGAAGCTCTACGGTTGTTGTATAGAAGGAAATCAATTATTGCTTATCTACGAATACATGGAGAATAATTCTCTTGCTCGTGCTTTATTTGGTATGTGTTTATCTAGTTGCACAAATAGATTGCTGGAAATGTACTCTTGGTTCCGCTGGATAACATTTACTTTACAAATCATTTGTAAAAGATACAAGGTTAAACCTGAGTTTTATAGGTCCACTGAAAATATCGCCTCAATTTGGAATGGCAAACAAGACGCAATATTTGCATAGGGATAGTGAAAGGATTGTCATATCTTCACGAGGAGTCAAGGCTGAAGATTGTTCACCGAGACATCAAGGCAACAAACATTCTACTAGATAAAGATCTGAATGCAAAAATTTCTGACTTTGGTTTGGCCAGACTCGATGAAGAAGGAAACACTCATATCAGCACAGGAATAGCAGGGACAGTGTGAGTTGTATTATTGATTTATTAATTGTATTACTTTTTAAAAAAATGCATATTTAAAGAACTAATCCAACATTTATCTAACTAGCATTATGTTCAAGATAAAATATCTAGTGTATGCAATTAAATTAAGAAAACACGCATATTATATGTTGATAATGGAATTTAATGACATAGGTTCATATGAGAGAGTTACATTTTTGAAATGAAGACATCATATTGAGTTGAATATATTGATCTAAATTAGCAAAAACATTGTTTGTGCAATGCTACCTTATGTAAACTTTGTTAACTCTTGCAGAGGTTACATGGCTCCAGAGTATGCAATGAGAGGTTACTTGACAGACAAAGCAGATGTATACAGTTTTGGGGTGGTGACACTAGAAATTGTCAGCGGAATGAGCAACACTAATTATAGTTCTAAGGAGGAATTTGTAATATCCTTGATTGGGTGAGGAAGTATTTTTTTACCTTCTTCTTTTCATTGGTGTGAGAATTTTTTGATATATATCACTATTTCCTAATCATAACCAAATTTTCTCTATAGGGTGAGTTTGGTTAGAAAAATCTTCTTGGAACATTTTTGATGTTTAGAAAATAGACTTCAGAAGTTGAAAAGAGAAATAAAACAAATATTTAGAATTAGTTTCTGCATTA
>NW_027433110.1:0-2178 GCF_044706935.1 Curcuma longa
CAGCAGTGTTTACGAGGAACTGGAAGGGACAGTGATGACTACGACTTCTACGATTATCATGATGAGCTTCGGCGATGATCTTCATCTCGTTGAGTGTAATTTTTTCAGTAGGAGATGGAGCATTTTTGGAAGCTGATCAGAATTTGAATCTCAAATGGAACGAATATATTAAAAGTACATTATTAAATGAAATGTATTATAACTTGATAGGCCTTGTGAGCTCTGTGTTTAATTCAGTCCTTTGAACCCTAGACCCAGGGGATCCGCGATTCTGATCTCCAACTATGGCATATTGTAAAAAAAAAATTTAAATGGAGAACGCAATCAAAGTATGTTGGACATCTGGATTAGCAGCTGTATACGCTTCCCGATTTACCATGGTGGTCGGTGGGAAACTTCCGTAGGATGGAACGAACCATAAGTTTAGAGGGATTGGTTTCAGATGAGACTGACTGAGATTTATTCGTTTCTTGAGCATGATCCTGGCTAAAGTTAATTGGTCCTTTGACAAATTGCCCGTTGTTATATGTTTGAATAGACGATTGGATTCTATTAGTTCAATTGATCAGATGGTCTAGATGGGCATATGTTTGAATAGACGATTGGAGATGATTATATTAGTTGATTCGATTGGACCAATTGGTTTGATCAAATTGGTTAATTTAGTCGTTGGACTTATAAGGTTGATCAAGTCGACTGATGTACTAATTTAGTGTGTTGAGTTGGATTGGTCAGGATGTTCAAGTTAGACAAGATAATCAATATAATCTAATTAGGCTATCTAGTTATTGGATTTCCAGTTAATTATACCAGCGAGGTCAATTAAATGGATTGAAGTATATATAATTCCTAAGTAAAAATATTTTTCCTAAGTAAAAATATTTTCTATTATAAAAATTTAATCCGCCACCTATGATATTTTAATAAATATTTTTTTACTATAAATTTTATTAGTTCAGTCTTCAGTGGAATAATTATTCAATTTACTATGAATTCAAATCGAATAATAATTTCTAAGATCTAAGTGACTTTGATCCTATATTAATTGCTATTTTATTTTTCATCCACTTTTCTAGTTGTTGCTTACATCATTGATATGAAAAATAGATTTTTTTAATTAACATCATTAAGCAATAAAATGCATGAATGAGATGGATAAGTGAGAAGAGTCAAATTAGTTTGATCGAGCAAGTGAATCCAAATGATACACACAAAATGCCTCTTATGGAAATACTTAAGCATTATCGAAATTAATTTTAGAAGTCGACTTTTAACTGTGTATAAATTATGCTCCGAATTTGTTCGATGAGTGAGTTAGAGAAGAAGATCATTTATTTTTAAGGTAATTTTTATATCATATAATTTATTTTTTTAAAGAGTTTAATTAGACGGATCCTTTATGCCCTGTAGCGCGGATAACTAAATGCACATCCATGACTAAATAATATTTTTTGCATTCAGTATTTTTGTTTCGATCGATCTTGGATAATCTAGCTTTGCTAGTGATAGGGTGTTTGGCGAAATCATTATATATCTTAGTCATGGTTAATTTTGAAAACTAAGAGTTTGGTGACTTAAATTAACTTTTAATTGTTGGTTGTTGATCGACCATAAGGCAAGAAAATAATGAGGACTCGTGACTTTGAGTTCCAATAGATAAAAATAGTTTAACGATCGATCTTTAAATGTATATAAGACGTGTTTTAAGTTTATTTATTAGGCAAATTAGGAGGGAAGATGGCCTATCTTCAAAATTAGTGGAGCAAATTTTGAACACCTAGATTATCAAAAATAAAAAATAATATGGGCTCATTATGTAGGAAAAATAGATAGGGTAATCTTAACACAAAACCCTAAACTCTACTCAATTCTCAAGAAATCACAAGCATAATGATCAGAATTACGGAAGCATACCAGAACTCATGGTTTGCAGTCGATTTCGAATAATGATCTTTAATTTGTAGATTTTCTAAGAATTCAGAGAATTTTGTTTATTGGATACAAAACTGAAACGTCGTTCTACAAACTGGGACCATAACTCTTTTTTATAATTATCTAAATTTATTTATTTTTAATTTGGTCCTTCAATAAATTAGAAATTACATGTGGTATCCACACTATTATATTCATGACAATTAAGTCCTTTTTACGTCAAATTTTTTAATCATAATTTTAACC
>NW_027433111.1:0-2753 GCF_044706935.1 Curcuma longa
AAGTGCCAAAAATCTTGTTTACGGAGCACCTGTAGCAGAGCTATCCGTAAGTATATATATATATAGTGGAGCAATATCGTTTACGGAGATAGTGTTGAATACTAACCTCGACAACTCATATCAGTTTGCATCATCTCTGAAATCTACCGAGACTAACCATTTCTTGCTTGCCCAGGACACGCACAGATTCAGCCATCTTCCAATACTTAGGGATTGACAAGGTTCAACTCTAAAGATGCTGCTGTTTCTCTGTGTCCATATCATCCACCTCCAAGCTTGACGCATAGTGCTGAAGAGGCTGAAGATGATTAGTTATTTCTTAGTTTTTGCAATAGACATGAGACGAGTTGTTTGTTCGACTAACAATCTACTATGAATCAGCAAGACAAACAAAACGGCCACGAGAAAAATATTATCACTTAAATAGCTATAAAACAACATAGTACCAAACACTCATACAAGTGGCTCGCTCACTGTCAAGCAACGCTATTGCTTCATGACTTTGTATATGGCACTCGAAAAGGATTAATTCGACTAGAACTTCTTTTTTGTTTTGAGCAGAAGCATTCAATTTGCACTCGACTAGAGGCATATGGTCCTACCACTTTGCCCATGAAGAAAGAGAGATCCATGAAGTCCACAGCAGCAACTTTGGCTTGCCATTGCTCAGTCGATCGATGCTTTCCACCAACCACAACTTAGGAAGTGAAAATGACTTGACTAGCTAGTGACCACCAGCATTTATGTCAACACCTTAGCAAACCATCTATCAAAACAATACTGTTCAAGCAACATGGTGTCTTCCTTATAAACAACATTCAGAATCACCATATATACAGATCTTAGAGAGTTCCAATTGTTATGGTGAAATTCGGATACTTATTGCCGAGTGCTTCTTGTTATTTTTCTGTTCAAGAGGTTCCTGTTCAAGGTCAACACTTGATCATAGGGCGTCGATCTATCTTGGCATGGCTCCTATGCTTAAATGAGACTTCCTAGGGAAAAACTATATATGTGATCAAATGAAAGAGATTAATTACTAGAGAGAATTCTCATATCTTGTCATAAGATTATCAATATCCTTTTATCTTTTTCATTGAGTAATGACTCTTGTTATTATTAGATTGCAAAGGTGCAAACATAGTCCCACATCTAAAGTACATGGAAAAGATCATAGAGTTAAAAGGATGGAAAATATCTCCATTGGTATGAGGCCTTTTGGGTTGAGTCCAAGAACAAAGCCATGAGAGTTTAGGCCCAAAGTGGACAATATCATACCATTGTGGAGAGATATTTTGATTCCATCGGACCATGTGGTTTGAACCTTAAAACAAAGGAGGTGCTTAGGGAAACAAGGTATTGAATGGCTTACAAAATTATTTAACATGATATTAATAACAAAGAAAATGCCAGATCAATGGAGAGTAAGTACTCTAATTCCCTTATATAAGAATAAGGGGGACGTACAAAATTGTGCAAATTATAGGGGCATTAAATTAATGAGTCATACCATGAAACTTTGGAAAAGAGTAATAGAAAAACGATTAAGGAAAGAGACTATGGTCACCGAAAATCAATTTGGGTTTATGCCTGGTAGGTCGACAATAGAAGCTATACATCTTCTCAGGCAACTAATTGAAAAGTATCGGGGGCAAAAGCAAGATCTACATATGATATTTGTTGATTTAGAAAAAGCTTATGATAGAGTCCCAAGGGAAATTATATGGAGAATTCTAGAAAAGAGGGGTGTTAGCGTAGTATATATTGACCTAATTAAGGATATGTATGAGGAAGTAACGACTAGAGTGAAGACTTCAGGCGGATTAACTGAAGCATTTCCAATAAAGATAGGGTTACATCAAGGGTCAGCTCTAAGTCCTTATCTTTTTACACTAATCATGGATGAACTTACTGGACATATTCAAGATACCGTACCATGGTGCATGTTGTTTGCAGATGATATTGTATTGGTAGATGAGACACGTGAGGGAGTAAATGCTAAATTAGAATCTTGGCGAGAAACACTAGAAGAGAAAGGTTTTAGGCTTAGTAGAGTAAAGACAGAATATATGGAATTTAAGTTTAGCAATATTGAACGTAGTGAGACAAGTATTAAAATAGGAGATGATGAGTTGTCTGAAACTGAGAGTTTTAAATATTTAGGATCATTTTTGCAAGCCGATGGAGGGATTGAGAGAGATGTCTTACATAGAATACAAACAGGATGGTTGAAGTGGAGGAGAGCATCAGGTGTTTTATGTGATCGTAAAGTGCCTCTAAAACTTAAAGGAAAGTTCTATAAAACGGCAATTAGACCTGCCATGTTATATGGCGCTGAATGTTGGGCTATGACTCGAGCACATGAGCAAAAGATGAGAGTTGCGGAGATGAGGATGTTAAGATGGATGTGTGGACATACGAAGATGGACAGAATAAGAAATGAGAGCATTAGAGAGAAAGTTGGAGTTGCATCTATTGAGGGAAAACTCCGTGAGACACGTTTAAGGTGGTACGGACATGTACTTAGACGACCGATAAATGCTCCAGTTAGGCGGTGTGAAACTATAACAAATACGCATATCAAACGAGGGCGAGGTAGACCAAAAAAGACTTGGTTAGCAACAATAAAACAAGATAAAATTTATTTAAATATAAATGATGATATAATAGGAGATAGAGCTCAATGGCGTAAAAGGATCCATATAGCCGACCCCACTTAGTGGGATAAGGCTTGGTTGTTGTTGTTGTTGTTG
>NW_027433112.1:0-2376 GCF_044706935.1 Curcuma longa
ATATAAATATGGATAGGATATGTTGGTATGCGAATAAATATGAGATTTGAAAGAATGATGAGATAAGAATATATATCAACAGTGAGAACGAAAATAAAAACAATAAAAGTTTTTAAAAATCTTTTTACCTATTCAATGATTTGAAATACAGTGAGGTATTTATCTACTGACATTTTATCTTGATTGAGCCCGCTACTCACTATGGGTGCTTTCGAGTGGTCACGTTTCTGTCATGATCTATTATAGTTTTTTGATTTATATAGTTCTTCACAGATTGTTGTGAAATTGATTATGTAAGACCGTTGAATGACGGATTCTGTGAAAGAAAACATAACTGGCAATCGTTGCATGCATATTATCTCATCTATTGAACTGTCTTGCTCGGGCATATGCCACGAGACACACCTCTTGACTAGACTCGTACACTACTGTTATGTCTAAGGGCTCAAAGACGCTGCGGCACATCAACTGCCTCCGGATTCGCGTCACTCGTCACGATCTGTTGGGATGTATACCAGAATCCTAGCTATGTAAATAAATATTCTGAAATAAGAATCACATTTGGTCAATATATGCATTTAGTTTTTATGCAAGTGTCCATTTAATCTATACTGTAGATAAACATGGTGTGTGGAGTCACACACAGAAGACCATGTTATCAGTTCCTTATAGATTATAAACAGGGTTCACAACCAAGATGGATTGGACAAACCATTGGAGTGGTTGTAATGTAATTTGGTCTTAGTCTGTCTTGACTATAAAATTACACTAGTACACTAAGTGTGTATTGAACAGGACCATCTGAGGATTGTTCGATTTATACTGACTATATAATTGAACTAAACCTCTGTTACTATAGATGTACATGCTCTTAATCCCGATATAATAACAAACACATGTACTTAGTATGTACTTCTTTGATTCATCAAAGGGTGAGATTTAGAACGATAGATCAAAAGGCCCGATGAGTTGGAAAGTAGTATTATGTACATGGTGTGTTGTTGATTATAGAAGGAAACTGTGTCCTATAATCTAGGCTGATGATGTCCCCTTGAGGAGCTCATAAGGATTATCATGTAAACCCTGCAGGTGGACCTTGTCCGCATGATAATAAGGTTGAGTGGTACTACTCTTGGATTAGAAGTTGATTAAATTCGAGTTGTCAGTAACTCATTTAATTGACGGACATACGATATCTTAAACACAGGGAGATTAATGTACTTATAGTAAGAAGGAGCTCATACAATAATATGGGATTGGTGCGGTAGTGCAATAATAACTCTCTAGTGGAATGAGTTATTATTGATGGGCTTGAGTTGGGTGTTCAGGGAGAACACAGGAAGCCCAAGTCCATCAGGAGGCCAAAACCAATTTCTCCTCTAGGTCCCTGCTGTAGCCTCTGGATAAAACCTCGTATCCACCTAAGAAAATTATATGAAATTTCGGATAAGAAATTTTAAGAATTTTTGAAATTATTTTTCTGGAGAAAAATTTTATTAAGAAATTCTGATTAAAATTTCCGTTACAAAATTATTAATTTTCTTCCGTAGAGAAAATTAATTATAATTTTTCTAATCAAATCTGGATAAGATTTGATTTGATTAGAATCAAATCTGGATGAGATTTGATTAGAATCAAATCTGGATGAGATTTGATTTGATTATAATCAAATCTGGATGAGATTTGATTAGAATCAAATCAGGATGAGATTTGATTTGATTAGAATCAAATCTTGATGAGATTTGATTTGATTAAAATCATAATTTTATTTTTTCCGCAGACAGAATTGGTTACTTCCGAAATCATACCAAATTCTCTGATCTGATTGATTTAAATCATACCATGTTTAAGAGTCAATCATACCATGTTTATGGCTCAAATTATACCATATTTATGGGATGGCTAAGGCTATAAAAGAGGAGGCTCTCAACGGGTTTGTCTCTTGGTGGCCGAGACTCTCGGCTGCCAACCCTCTTCTTTCCTCTTCTCTTCACACAAAGAGAAGGAAGGAAAGTTTGCTAGCCATCGGAGAGGAGAATTCTGGTGGAGAAATTCTCGAAGGATCGTTGCCCACACAACGTTCGTGAAAGAGGAGAGGAATACAACAGAAGATCGAGGGGTCATCCACATCCTTCACAACAGTCCGAAAAAGGTATAATTTAATGTTTCCGCGTTAATTAAATTATACTTTTCATATTGGATCCTATAAACCAAACACAAGAGCCCAATGATCTAAATGCGTCGATCAAACTTCGTTTGATCAACTATGAGGGCAACTTGAAATTATTTCCGGAAAAATTTTTGTTCTGTAAGAATCAACCGGAACGGTTTTTCAAGACTTTCCCATCAGGGTTGATTTCTGAGGAAACATTTCAA
>NW_027433113.1:0-3789 GCF_044706935.1 Curcuma longa
TTCTGCATTAAGGTAACGTTCTAGGTAGGCAATGGCTGCGTAAAATAAATAAGGCTTGTGTTTACGAGATGAGATGGAGCGAGCGGAGGACGTGGTGGTTGAGGAAAAATCCATTGGCACGTGGACAGCACGAAATTGGTATTAAATAAATATTTTTTAATTATTATTAGTCAAATATTAATTAGATTGATTTACTTATAATTATTTGCTGAGGTTGACCTTGTAAGTTGGTATTAATACATAATGTTATAACACCTGATTAATATTTATAATCAATACGAATGAGTATTATACCTATGACGTTTAATTATTTAAAAACATTTAATGAATGAATTTTATAAAAAATTCAAAAAATAAGAATAAATGTGATTAAGTGTTAATGTTAAAATAAATATGATTGTGTGTTGACGTTCAAATTAATACAAGTGTGTTAATAAAAATGAAATATTAATATAATAAATATGTAACATATGAATCTTATATTTTTTAAAGAAATGATATATATTAACGTTCCAACGAATATGGATATCCTTAGAGCATCACATTCATATTAATATGTGAATGTTATAATACTTAAATGATATTACAATCAATATGGATGAATGTTATAGTATTTCATATACATTGATATCTAATTCTTTTAACATAATTAATGAGCAATATTTTTTTTTAAAAAATATTTATTTATTTAATATAAAATAAAAATATAGATGAATGGATGAATAATGAAATCTACAAATAATGAATATTAATATTAAAATTAATGTGAGTGTGTGTTAATAAAAGAAAATTGTTAATATAATAGATATGTTGTATGTGAATCATATATTTTTTTAAGATATAATGTATATTAACATTTAAATCAATATATAGATGCAAAATATATTATTGTAACATCCTCTACCTCGTTAAAAAGTATGTGATTCATTGCCACATATTCATTACAATAACATATATCTCTTTCACCTACATTCCTTTTGTTACGGGGATAATCCGAGGGGCCCTTGGTCGAACTCGAGTCCAAGCCTGGTCCCACGTCAATGGTCCCACCACCCGGAGCTATAAACTTGATTAGCTAAGTCACGTAGAGTATATACGTATGCCTATTCGGCTATTCTCTGGCCGAATCGCTCATTCGGCTATCGCTTGGCCGAATCGCTCGATTCGACTGTCGCTTGGCCGAATCGCCCGTTCGGTTGTCGCTTGGCCGAATCGCCCGTTCGGCTGTCGCTTGGTCGAATCACCCATTCGGCTGTCGCTTGGCCGAATCGCCCGTTCGGTTGTCGCTTGGCCGAATCACCCATTCGACTGTCGCTTGGCCGAATCGCCCATTTGATTATCACTCGGCCGAATCGTCCATTCGGGCACCCTTCTTGGCCGAATTGCTCATACACCCCTCTCTTCTTCACTTAGCCTTTAAAGAGCTCTGACGTTCTCATGTGCCCTTTACCAAACCAAACCGACAGCACCCTATAGTGCCCTGGTACATCCCATCACGATTTCTGATAAGCCCACACCCCCATTAATTCCTACTCTCCCTCTGCTATATGCACGGATAGTGACAGGATAATACTTTATCGGCGATGGGACAGAGAACTCGATTGTTCCTGACACCTCATTAATCATGATGTGACATTCCTTAATGATGACGTGATAGGTATGCACGTTCATCTACTCCTTAAAACGACCACTCCCTTCAGCAGGTAACTCTCTCTGAACTCTCTCACCTTCTACTCTTCTTTTACGCTCAAGCTACTGTTCATCACCTTCTTCCTCCCACCGTCCCTAACTTGAGTGTCAGAGTGGTCGCGCTAGAGCACCCCTGGCCTTCCCACTGACGTTCTGTGTGTTCACAGGTCCTGAAACCCCTGAAGCTCGCGTCGCTTTCTGCTCATCCTTCTGTTCCACCCCTACGGCGAGGAAGGTCCGGTGACGTGTCCAGAAGCACTTCTCAACCGGAACACCTTTTAACATTAACACTCAAAAAAATATGAAGTCCACTATCATTAAAACTAACCATTTTAATAAATATAATTTTAAAAAATACACATAGGATGGGTCAGCCAGGAGGCTGACCTCCTGGCTGACCCACTCCACTTTTAATTAAACGCGTTCAACTGAAGGAATATTATAACACCCCTCTATAATGATGTTTAACATTAATAAAATATTATAACACCCATTAGAACATTCATTCTGGATGTTCTAATACATATGCTATTACAAGTATAGTATATTTGTATCTTTTTATTAGATTATTAATTTGTTATAAATTATTTATTAAATAAATTAAAAAATTAATGTTTGAGATCGTTTAAGTTATGATGAATTAATTAGTCTCGCGAAGATATTTAGCTTGTGAATGTATATAATTCTAATGAGACAGTAAAGAATGATTATTAAAATAAAAAAAATAAACGACTCCTTCATCGGACTTCAATTGATTCCTTTTATTCCAATAGCCCCAAATAAGGCCCAATTTTGGGGTGGGCTCGGCCAATTCTATCTAATATGAATTATATGAGATCATTATCAATAGAACTTTGGTATTCAGTACATATATAACGTCGGACAGAATAATAATTATTTTAAAATTATATTTTCATAATAAATTTTTTTTAAAATATCATCTCTAAATTTAATCAAATAAAACTATTTCAAAATATATTTTAAAGCAACTAAATCAAGATTTAAATAGTTTTAAAACTTTAACAATACAAAAAAACTAAAATAACTCTAATATAATGATAAAAATTATTTAGAACTTTTGAAAAGATTTAAAATGATTTTTTTTCAATGTAAACTGAATCGTTATAGGTTAGATTCAATAATGAATAAATAAATTTTAATTTAACATATTAAACATCCCATAATTCAATTAATTTAAATTAAAATTTACGATATCGCAAAATTTGAATCCCCTTCATCAATATATCACTTGTAAAAAAAACATAACATTATCTAAACATTTTTATTGGTAAAGTACGTACGTCTTCATTGAGCCAGCCATTAGTGTCTTTAACCATGATTTACAAATTAAGACAAATCAAGTTGCACAAGTAATATATTAATTAAACTGTCTTCATCAGATTGAGGAATGCCATTATCCACTAATTCCTCATTAGTGAAATGATCTGTCCTTCATATTTGTCTTCTGTATGTGCATTCCAAGGCTGTCATTCTCTTCAAAAATATAGTGCTTCATAGTGTGCATTTTGGCATTTAGTGAATCAATAGCATATATAAATATATACAATTCATGAGCTTTTAATTACTTTTATTTTTAAAAATAAATATAAAAATTAAAATCTGTTGGTACTATGCTAGATTAGTCAACTAATTAGGTCCTGTTTGCACTAAGTGACATATATATATATCTATAAAAGATCGGCATGTCTAATCCTTATCCATCATCTCCAGTTCATGACTACGTGTCTAGATAAAGAAATGATTCAGTTGGGCGTTCTATAACCGCTCAACATGTTCATTATATATTTATTAACCAATTGAAATAATATTTAATTAAAGTGTTAGCTAGAACACTTTTGTATAAGTGATTGACCACGATAATCATATTCAATCGCTTGGTCACCTTCATCCTATTTTTAGATTGTTATGGGCTGTTTTATTTTGGTCAAGATTCAAGAAAGTTAAAGCTCAGCCAATGGGAAAGCGACACGTTTGACGAAAGAAGTATAAGCGATCTCCCGACTGACGCCAAATCTAATTCATTCCTCGGTCTTTCAAAATTTGAATCCCCTTCATCAATATATCACTTGTAAAAAAAAC
>NW_027433114.1:0-3377 GCF_044706935.1 Curcuma longa
TTGTTGGGTTGTAAGGGTGCAAACATAGTCCCGCATCTAAAACACATGGAAAAGATCATGAGTTTAAAAGGATGGAAAGTATCTCCATTGGTATGAGGCCTTTTGGATAGAGTCCAAGAACAAAACTATGAGGGCTTAGGCTCAAAGTGGACAATATCATACCATTGCAGAGATATTTTGATTCCATCGAGTACTGACAAGTGGTATCAGAGCGAGGTCGCTATTTCACCGGACTAACCGCCGGATGAGCCATGATCCGGATCTAACCATGTGGATTGAACCTTAAACAAAGGAAGTGGGTGCTCCCATGTTTGAATCAAGAGGATCAAACACCAGGCAAGAAGTCCTAGTTGCGGCTAGGAAGGAAGTCCTAGTAGGTCGGGTGGACCGAGGGGCAGGAAGTCCTAGTTGCGGCTAGGTAGGAAGTCCTAGTAGGTCGGATGGACCGAGGGGCAAAAAGTCCTGGTGGGTCGAGGATTCAGACATCAAAAATGACGTTTGAGGGGGACCTGTGGTCCTTTGTTTGAGGAGGGATTGTTGGGTTGCAAGGGTGCAAACATAGTCCCACATCTAAAACACATGGAAAAGATCATGAGTTTAAAAAGGATGGAAAGTATCTCCATTGGTATGAGGCCTTTTGGGTAGAGCCCAAGAACAAAACCATGAGGGCTTAGGCTCAAAGTGGACAATATCATACCATTATGGAGATATTTATATTTCATCGGTACCAACATGTTTAAGATGTAAATTAACTCTAAAAAAATCGTAAAGTAGAGTCACCTGGACTCGAACCGGAGGCCAACCCGAGACCTTCAATGTGTTAGTCTGACACGATAACAAACAACAACATGAAACAAAGCTTAATATTTTAACAAAATATTTTATCTTATTGAAAAATATAGTTTCCATGATATTTTCCTGAGCACGTAATTAGGTGTACGGCTGAGTATTCGGTTACCAAACCGAATTAATTGAAATCGAACCGAAATGAATTTTTTTTAAGCCAACCAAATTGAACGAATTTTCAAATAGAAATTGAACAAACCAAATCGATAAAATATCAATTAATTCGGTTGAAAATTAAATTAACTGAAATAACTAAATTTTTAATATATTATGAAAGATTTATCAATTAAATAAGGATTTATAAGTTTACTTACTTAGGAATTTATTTATTATTTATTTATTTGAATTAATTGAATTTAATTGAAGAAGAAATTTTAAAATTGAAATTAAACTGAATTAATAATTTTTTTTTAGAAAACAATTGAAATTCCAAAATTACTGACCTGAATTTTTTAATTCAGTCAGTTTGTTCGATTTTAACCAAACTTTTGTTCAACCCTAATTACATGAACGTGAAAGCATCTCACCGTTGCATTGGGGGCAAAAATTTACTTTATTATTTTAATATCAGGTATAGAACTTACATCGATTAATCCAAGAAGTGAGGTGACTCTTGATGGGGTTTTTAACATCACTAATTATTCGAACGCACTACATGCATGCGTTTTAAATCTTGATTACTTAGAAAATTAAAGAGTCATATAAAAAAATTTAAACTTTACTTAGTTCCTTTTAACTTACATGTTTTTGAAAAAACATAAAATGACATCACCCGAACTCGAACCGGAGACCTTCAATGTGTAAGACTGACATGATAACCAACTACACCACGACACCTAGCATTTTAATTAAACAAAAGTTTTTTTTTGAAAAATATAGTTTTTATATTTTATGAGCATGTAATTACATGTAAAGTTGAGTATTTGATTAAAATCAAACTGAACTGAATTAATTGAAATTGAACTGAACAAGAATTTTTTGAGCCAACCGAATCGATCGAATTTTCAAATAAAAACTAAATAAACCAAATTGACAATTCAATTTAATCAAATAAGAAATTTTAAAATCAAAATTGAACTAAATTAACTATTTTTTTAAATTAAAATTTTGAAATAATCGAATGGGATTTTTAAATTTAGTCTATATGTTCGATTTAACCTATTACTTGTTTATGTTTGTTTAAGATGTAAATTAACTCTAAAAAAAAATCCTAAAGTAGAGTCGCCTGGACTCAAACCGGAGGCAAACCCGAGTCCTTCAATGTGTTAGTCTGACATGATAACAAACTACACCACGTAACAAAGCTTAATATTTTAACAAAATATTTTATCTTATTGAAAAATAAAGCTTCTATGATATTTTCCAGAGCATATAATTACGTACCAAACTGAATTAATCGAAATCGAACCAAACTGAATTTTTTTAAGCCAACCAAATCGAACGAATTTTCAAATAGAAATTGAACAAACCAAATTTTCAAATAGAAATTGAACAAACCAAAATAACCAAATTTTTTATATATTATGAAAGATTTATTGGGTTACAAGGGTGCAAACATAGTCCCACATCTAAAGTACATGGAAAAGATCATGGGGTTAAAAGGATGGAAGGTATCTCCATTGCTATGAGGCCTTTTGGGGAGAGCCCTAGAACAAAGCCATGAGGGTTTATGCCCAAAGTGGACAATATCATACCATTGTAGAGATATTTTGATTCCATCGGTTTTAACAAGTGGTATTAAGAGCGAAACTGCTCTTCATCGGAATAACCACTGGATGAGCCATGATCCAGATCTAACCATGTGGTTTGAACCTTAAACAAAGGAAGTGGATGCTCCCGTATCTAAATCAAAAGGACTAGACACCAGGTGAGAAGTCCTATAGTAGGTCGGATGGACCGAGGGGCAAAAAGTCCTAACTGCGGCTAGGTGGAAAGTCCTAGTAGGTCGGGTGGACCGAGGAGCAAAAAGTCCTGGTGGGTCGAGGATTCAGACATCAAAAACGACGTTGAGGGAGGCCTGTGGTCCTTTGTTTGAGGGGAAATTGTTGGATTGCAAGGGTGCAAACATAGTCCCACATCTAAAGCACATGGAAAAGATCATGGGGTTAAAAGGATGGAAAGTATCTCCATTGGTACGAACGATGCCTTTTGGGGAGAGCCCAAGAACAAAGCCATGAGGGTTTATGCCCAAAGTGGACAATATCATGCCATTGTGGAGATATTTTGATTCCATCGGTTTTAACAAGATTTACCAATTAAATAAGGATTTATAAGTTCACTTACTTTGAAATTTATTTATTTTAATTAATTCAATTTAATTGAGGAAGAAATTTTAAAATTGAAATCAAACTGAATTAATAAATTTTTTAAGAAAAAATTGAATTTCCAAAATTACTGAACTGAATTTTTAAATTCGGTCAGTATGTTCGATTTAACCTAACTTTTGTTCAACCCTAATTACATGAACGCGAAAGCATCTCACCGTTGCATTGGGGACAAAAATTTACTTTATTATTTTAATATCAGGTATA
>NW_027433115.1:0-11016 GCF_044706935.1 Curcuma longa
TATATATATATATATATACAGCTCTGATATCCTGCCCGACGCCCCCGCGCGACCCCGCTGCGTGACCGCCGGACCTCCCCGCGTTCATCGCCACCGTTCGTCGCCGTCCGGTCACCGCCGGCCACCATCCCGGGCTCGTTGGAAGCGCAACTCGACGGCGCACACATCGGCACCGGATTCCGGCCGGATTGGGCCGGAATCCGGCCGGGATTCCGGCCGAAACAGAGCAGACGCGCTGGTGGCCGATTTCGCCAGAATCCGGCCAGATTCTGGCCGAAATCGGCCGCCAGCGTCTGGCGGTGATTTCGGTCGAATCCGACCGGATTCCGACCGGAACGGGCCAACAGTGTCTGTTGGCCGCCTGGAATTCCGGATTCCCCAATCGGGGCCGGACTCCGCACCCGCCGGACCGCCGGTGAGTTGCGGTTCCAACGGATCCGGTCCGGCGGCAATCGGTGGTCGGACGGCGATGAACGGACGCCGGGAAGCGGCGAAGGTCCGAGGAGAAACACTGTGCAATCGCGATTTTTGGACAGCTGCTGTTGATCGCGATCGGGCGTGGACGGCGTGGATCGATCGCGCACGGGGTCGCGTTTTTTTCGTCGCGCAGTATATCAAATCTATATATATATATATATATATATATTTTTATATTTCTGCAAAAAAGGTGGAATCCGCCACCTTAGCGGCCTCACACGGTCGGCTCCACGACCATCTGTGATAATTTTTTTACACTTGGTACTTACGATGATGCTCACGGATGATGTCCATCATATCAAAATTCATGGAGATAATATAAGTTATTTTTTGCCCTCGAGGAATAGTTGAATTGGTTACAATCGGACAGATTTGCTGAAGTAGGCAAGGGTCGAATCTCGGCGAAGCCGAAGCCTCCTCCGTCATGGTCAACTGCAGCTTCTCGATTTACCTCCTCACAGATGGTCATGGAGTCGACCGTGTGGGGCCGCTGGGGTGGCTGATTTCACCTTTTGTTGAAATGGAGATAATATAAGTTTTTGATCTAGGGCTGAAATGGTCTAATTAGTCATGCATTTGGGGAGCTTTTTCTAAGGGTTAGATTTTTCTCTTAGTGAGCCTCATAGAATCAGATTCTTTCTATTATGTCCTGATTTTTTTCAGGTTTTAAAATAGCTTCTGTTTACTGTCTTACTTAATCATCACAAATCTTATCAATAAAAATTATCTATTCGTTACAGTTAATGTTCATCTGACGATCACTTAGATAAGGAAAGGACGAAGAAGAAAAATTTAAAGAAAGCAGAGCCCTCTCTCTTGACTTAGAAAAGGAGTTAAGTTGTCATAATTAAAATAAAGCATGCATGTATATCAACTGAGAACTAATAAGGAAATTATTGAAAATGACTATTTACAAATACTTGAACAAACTCTTATCACATTTAGCTCACAAGCTTATAAAATCACTCACACTTGTAAGAGGAGAGTAGATAGGATGCCCTTACTTATTATTGAAAGGGGATATATGTAGATGGTGTGAAGGTCTTCTTTGCTCAAGTAGGAAGTTTTTTGAATCTGTGTGTCTACTAAGAAAGTTAGTGGAATCAGAGTCATTAGTTTTTATCTTTACTTATAGTGGAACACTGAAGTAAAGTAGGGTGTTATGACATAAGTGCTTATGTCATCCTTTTATCATATTGTCAAGATTATGTTCTCCAACTGAGTCCAATGAAGTGGCTCTGGATGGACTAAAAGGCCTGGGAGAGGGTTCTTTGTAGTTTCGGATTAAGTAAACATTAGCTATGTGGACAGAGCTAGATAATCTTTTAGAAGCCCAATGATCATGCTTCTTTTTTGTATTTTTGACATAGGACTTCATGTTGAGTTGTGTATTGAAAGGGGAAAATATGACTCTCATATCTTTTGGCTAATAAATTTTTTTAGTGAAAGTTTCTTCTGCTAGAATTATTTTGAGGGATTTTGATGTTTGCCCCAAAACCATTAGCTTTTTTGAATAGAAGCTCTCCACTGGTTTAATTGCTCCACTAAGTTTGATCTTGTTATCCAATCTTTATCTGGATTAGAAGCATAGTCTTCAAGTTTCAGCTGAAATCCATTCACTTCATGAATATCTATTCGGATTAAGTGTATTTGCTAGTTTGATCTTTATATCAATCCATTCAAGAGGAGAATTGTTAAATGTACAAATGGTGAAGGTTTCTCCTCTACAGCATGTCTAGTATAGTGCTAAATTTGTGTGGAAACATTTGGGTAGAGTCTAGATCTTGTACCCAAAATTTATGTAATAATCTATAAAAGTGAAACGAGTAATTAATCTTCCTCTGAAGTTGCGTGGAACAAATTTCTCATAACCAATATTGGCTCTTTGTATGGAATAGGATATATAACCGACAAGGACACTCAAAATTTTTTGAGTCTATATAATGTTTTGAAAGATTTTGACATTTTAACTTGAAGCTAAATTTTGCTTCATAGGTAATTGTAATGTCTTATGTTGGAGTTTGATGTAAAATTTTGAGTAGTTCACATAGGTCTTGCTGAAATGATGAGTCTTTTACCATGGTTCATATATAGTTGAACACATCTCCTGATAAATTGTTGGGGCGCCCCAAGAGAATCTTTTCATATTGTAGTCTTTTTGGTGTAAATGTAGTCTTGTGCTCCAAAATTACTACCATTTTTCCCTTTAAATCTATCAAAGTTCTATAATTTGTTGGTTTTTGAAAAACACTGAGTGTTCTCTTTTCTTTAGGTTGGGAGCTGTAGTTGCTTGCAAATAAGTTTTTGATGTCTAGATAGTATCAACATTTTAAAGGGAAGTACTGATGAAGAAATTATGGTCTGCCCTGACCCTAACAACAGAAAGAGCTTCATCGAGCGAATAATATCCTCTATAAAAAGGATTTTTATAAACTTGGATAGTTGTCTTTACTTCTACCCAATCTTGATATACTTCTATTTGTGAGCAGTAAATATCGCATAGCAAGAGAATCTTCTGCTTTTTATTTTTTATAAGAAGTAATTGACAATTGCATTAATGACTGCAATCTTGTATTTGGAACTCCTAGGAATTAACGAGATATTTCAGATATTGTTGATGAGACAATTTTGTGATGTCTTATAAACTGTTGAAGATCTTGATTATCGAATCCCATAGTTTTTAAGGCAAATGTTCAGACTTTTTTTTTATCTATCCATCCCATAAGTAGAAACTAAATTGTTAATGTAAAAGTTTAGATAAAATACCTATTAAGGAAATTTATTTCTTTTATATTGTGTTTAAAATTTTTCTTATTTAATCCTTTTGCTTACTGTTTGACTATATTTGACTATGCCTTCACAATCTGTTTGTATAGTGATTTTTTTACTATAAATAAATAACATGAAAGCATCTAGGTAGTAAATGACAGTTAGAATTTCACAGTCCATGGAAGTTAAATGACCTTTTTCTTTGTATTTACCAGAAACAAATCTACACAGGGCTTATGAAGTCTTGGGTTCGTACTTAGAAAGTTTTCTAAATAATACTCCTCCCTATCATGTTCACAGGCATCAATTTTAATAATTAAATAATCAAAATTCAGGGGTAGAGTTAATATAGGAATTGCTTGGACCATAGATTTAATTTGTTTGACTAAGTCTATGTCTGATTGGTTAAAGTATTTTTGTCATGTGGCAAATGTCTTATTATATAATGCCCACTAATTTTTTCTCTACTTTTTAAATATGATCCTATATAATTAGTAGACCTAAAAAGGATCGTAAAGTCTTTGTATCTTCCAATTTATTTGGAAAGTCTAGTATTTTAGAGGTAATATGAACTTTAGAGAGAAATTTTTCCCTATCCAATTTATGTGTATAGAAAAGCTATGTGATTTGTGGCTAATTTCATTATCTTTCTAGAAACTATTAGGCTATCTTTTTTAAATAGCTTAAAAATCATGTGTAAATGTGCATAATATTCATTTTTATCTTAAAGAATACTAATATATCGTCAATGTGGACACATGTAAATTGAAAGGTATCCCTAAATATATCATCTAGTTTTCATTGAAATACTTGAGGTGCTACTTTTAGGTCAAATGGTATGACTAACCATTTAAAGTGTCTTTTTGGATATGAAAAGACTATCCATTTTATAGATTTTGGATACATCTTTACTTGTCAGAATCTGGATTTCATGTCAAATTTTAAATACCATTTTAAATTTTAAATTTTATTCAGAAGTTGATATTTATCTGGTATTTTATAACCATCTTCATGACAATTGTTATTCAGATGTTTATAATTGAAAATCATTCTAGATTGTTCATGTTTTTCTTCTGCGCCTTTATTGACTATAAATGTTGGATTCATATGTCTAGATCGAGGAAGATCTTGAGATTGCTCCAAAAGTAAATAGTTGTTTAATATGCATCATACATTCTTCTATTTTTCAGTTTGTTTATCTTAAGTCTTGCATCTTAATGGTGAGATCGAGATTGATAATAGCTAGTTTACAATGTATCTTATTCCGTTCCTAATATTTAGTAGGATTTTCTCTTATGATTTCTAGTTTCTCTAATCTAGATATTAAAGAGTTTAAATCCATTTTGGTATTTAGTAAATGTAATAAGTAACTGGGAGTAACAAAATCCCGTGGAAGTGCTAAAACTTCGTGTAAGTCTTCTGTCAAAGGGCATTTATAGCCAAGTAGGTTTAGTTTTTCTATGTTTTGGTTTCCTATGTATATAGGGTAAAAAGGAGGACAAGGGTTGGCACTTACAAGACCCTTTACTAGTGCATTGACATTATGCAGGTTTCGACTGAGATGTGGCTAAAGAATCTATGTCCGTCAATGGAGGTAATGGTGGTGGAGGTAATAGTGGTGAGGGGGATCACCATGCTTTCACACTCTTGACAAGTAGTCAAAGATAATAGCGGAGACAATGAGTGTAGATAAGAAAAGGGCATAATCCTTCATAAGTAGGAGGGCCTTATCAGAAGCAATGAAGAACTTAAGACCTAAGATGAGATGTATATTTGGATGATTGAAGAGTTTGATCCAAAGTTTAGGAAGGGAGAGAGGAACACTATAAATGTCACAGTTGGTATAAAATTGTAAACGTATATTATTGATAAACTGAGTACAAGAAAATTTTTAGCCATCAAATTGGGTATTGACCAAGGGTTGAGCAGAGCTTTTGATAATGAGATCAGGAGGAAGAATAGAATGAATGGTGGGTTCATCAATGATGGAGTCAGTACCTCCATTATCAAGGAAAGCATGTAATGCAAATTCATGTCCATGGATATTTACAAGACACTTAATATGTATGTCCACCGTACGTCCAACATATTAGATACTAGGAGTTGTTTTAATGAAAACTATATTGGTATCTGAGTTTGTGTCTTCCTGATCCTGATTCCCTTCCCTTTGAGGTCGGGTGTTTTGGTTGGGTTTTTTTGTAGGCGTATTATTTCAGCCTCTAATAGATTTAGTCTTGTTTTTAAGACAAAGACTCTTATTTCAAGGAGAGTATTTCTTGTACTAATACGGATAGTATGGATGGTTGGAATAGTAATGTCAAACATGTGTTGAAAGCAGAGATTGCATATTTATTTTTTACATTTTATAAGTACCTCTTTTATCTATTGTTAGATAAAATCTACATAGGAAACAAGAAACATTATCTGTTCCTGTTTTAAGCTAAGGTTCCAGTCGTGCTGATAATCTTGCAAACTGGACTGTAAATCGAGAAAGTTTTGAGGGGTAAATTAAGGGAATATAAGATCAAAATTTGGATAGACATTATCTAATTGATGTGTTAGATCTTCTAATTCTTGTTGTAATGGAAAGTTAGTAACCCTCATATTTATCAGCTATCCCATAAGGGTTGTTAAGAAAGGAGTTAACCAAAGTATAATCAAGGAAAGACTGCACTTCTTCCTTGTCCTCTATTGATATAATGAATAGATAAAAGAAGCACTCAAGATGTCCGATTGGACTTCTACTAAATCTAAGTTAGTACAGGAGACTAATGCAGCCTCTCTAATATGTAAGTTCTTTTGAATGGGACAAACCAAGGATAAATGTCTAGGCTTATTACAAGCAAAACATGTGATTGTATTAGCTATGGTTTAAATCGTCTAATTTATTTTTCTTTATTTAAATAAGGCTTTCTATTCTTGTTTTTTCATAAATAATAAGTTCTTCTTGGTCTAAATTTTGATTTTGCTTGTATTGCAAGCCTATATCTTTGCTGATGGTGTTAGTGCTGATTTAATTAAGTCATATTGTTGAGAAGTATAAATTTGACTACCAAAATTATATTATTAATTTTTAAGTTATTTTTGTATTTGGATGTATGTGTATTTTTCTTTCAATATAGAAATGATATGTTGGACTCACACTCCTGTATTATCATATTGGGGCGAGACTTTCATGTTAGTCCAAGATTTATGATTTTCTTTTTCTAAATCTTTGGGTAGTTTGCTAAATAATCTTTCCCTTAATTTGAGATTATAATAATTTTTTGAGACTATTGTAAGTGCTAAAAAGTCATTGCAAAAAGGCTTAATCCAGTTCTAACTAAAAAACTAAAGTTGTTATAAGTCTCGCATGACTTCTCTTAACCTAATGTGTAAGCCAATATTGACATCTCTAACTATTAGAAGTCTATGAATGATATAACAAAAGTTAAGAATATTATTTCTTTGAAATGCTATTTTAGCAATCTCTTCTGGAAATTTCACCTTATAAGCTTCCAAGCAACTCTAGCTATAAGTAATTTTCTCCTACTCTCATCATAGCTTCACCAGTTTCTATGTCGAATTCATGTTTAGCTTAATTGTCTCATTTTATTGAGATAATATATTATTCTAAGTGTCATATAATTGAGGGTCACATTCATTTATATTTAGAAGTACTGAATTTCTTCCAAAAAATTATGATTTCTGATGGTCTCCTCTTTCCTATTATTCTCAATAAAGGGTTATTGTCCCCGGAGCAATGGTGCAGCAGTAGGGCATCTAGGTCACCCAGACACCTGCGGTTCATTCCCCAGCTACAACGTATTTGTAGAAATTTTTCTCCAAATGGGGAGCGCAATCAAAGGATGTTGGGCGTCTGGGCTGACCGCTGTGTGCACTTCCCGATTTACCCTGGTGGCCGATGGAAAACTTCCGTGGGATTAGGCCGGTCACCCTCAGGGATAGTCAATGAGGCTAATTGGGATTTATCATTTTTTTTCAATACAGGGTTGTTGTTTGTATATAGAGTTATACCAGTTTTAGGTAGATGATCTTATTCATAATCTATAGTTCTCATAGAACTTTTTAGATATTAATTGTACTTCAAATTGTGATTTGGATGTAGAAGTGGATTCTGCTGGGTTCAGGCCCGGCTCTAGGCATAGGCCGGTAAGGCCTGTGCCTAGGGCCCAATTTTAATTGGGGCCCACTGGTTAGGATATTTAGGGTTAAAGAAGGATAGGATTATTGGATTTAACCCGGAAAACCCAGATTCGCCCGCTGTCCCTTCGCATTCTCGCCGATCTCGCCTCTACAAAACCCCCATGGCCCGATCGCCTCTTCATCTCCCCTGTTCTTCGACGCAGGCGAAACCGCTGATCTGATCATCTCCCCTGTGGCCCTGTCCTTCGACGCAGGCGAAACCGCGGCTTCTGGGAGCCTCCGCCTTAACCCTAACCCGCGGGTGGGAGAGTGCTGCTTGCCGTCTTCGCTCCGGTGCCGCTCCGTCCGCTACTCCACCCTTTTTGGAGCTCCAATCCCTTCAAAAATCAGGTTTTGATTCCATCCCCGCCTCTGTTACTGCAATTTGATTCGACTTCGGATGCCAAAAACCTACCTTGCTTCATTTCAGTTAATTTTTTCTTAGTTATGGACCTCAAAACATTGTTCAAGCTTTGTACACTTCGACAATTGCTTCATGCATTCTGTCCATCTAGTTATTATTACATAGCGATGATTTTGAGAATTGGGATTTCCAGGTTGCATTCTGACGCGACCATAACTACTCCGAGAGCAGCATCTCCAGCAGTCGTTGAGGCAAGAACTTCCTGTTTGCATCAGCTCAGTACTTTGGGTTTCATTTTCATTTGTGTTGATTCTAATCTTTTGAGTCAACAGGATGACAGCTCTAGTGAGACTGACGCAATTCCTACTCCTAAAGTTATCATCGACCAGGATTCTGATCCAAAGTCTACTATCGTTGAAATTACCTTTGGTGATCGTCTAGGAACTCTTCTAGACACTGTAAGTTGTAGTATTGGTTTAAGTTCAATAACTTCTAACACCTTATCAGGTAGGCACTGGATCTTCATTATTGTTCTTGTGTTGTGAAGATGAAGGCCCTAAAGAATCTAGGACTCAATGTTGTCAAGGCTAATGTTTGCTTGGATTCTTCCGGGAAGCACAACAAGTTTGCGATAACTTCAGCGTAAGCTTTCTGAGATCCTGTCATTCTTTTGCCATCTGCGATCATTTTGCATAATGTGATCTTCGTTTGGCATTTTCTGTAACACAATGTAGCATAGCTGCAGTTCTTCATGCATTAGTTAGCCATTCCTTTGCCTTGTGGTAGTTTCTTCATACAAATGATACTAAATTCAGTGGTAGTTAGCCATTCCTTTGCCTTGTGGTAGTTTCTTCATACAAATGATACTAAATTCAGTGGTAGTTAGCCATTCCTTTGCCTTGTGAAAAAATTCGCCTAGGGCCCTCCGTAGGCTTGAGCCGCCCCTGGTTGGGTTTATAAGATTGACGCCTTATTTTCGGGCAATTATATTTTTTCTTCATCAAAATATAATTCCCAATCAATCTCTAACTATAGATTTATTTTTTTTCAAATTGTTCTAATTCGATAAGATCTTCTAAGGTTACTTAAGTAGCTGCCTTTGCTGGCATGTATATATATTCTTCTAAGTCATCGAAGAAGTTTTCGGTTGTATTCATTAAAGTTAGTTGCTTCTTTACTAGCTTGTTGAACTTTTAAATGCATGGCAACTTTTAGGTGCTTCTAACCTATTTGCCTTAAGACTTCAAATGGGTATGTTTCCTCAATGTTCATCATGTTAACATTGTCTTCTTCTTCTTCTAGATCTTCAATTTGTTGAGAAGAAGAAGGGTGAAAACCACTAAATCTTACTGTAAGTTTTCATGTCTATCTTTGTACATGATAAAATCATTTGATTTAAGTGTATGATTTTGAGGTTCTAGATTAACATTCCATTCTAATCCTCTTAAGGTTTCAGAATTAAAGTATTTTGGTTTTAAGAAGTAAATTTCTTTTGTTGTCAAGGTTTCAATGATTCCTTGGATATTAATTTTGAAATTATTGTTTATGTTATTCATTATTTTTTCTAGGAAGATAATATCTAATTAAATATTATTCTTTAAAAATTTCATATCCTAGCTTGTATTATAATTTTAATATGTTTTATAAAATCTGTGATTGTCATGTTAAAATTTGAGCAAATATAGGTTATGCCTAAGTTGTTGTTCATGTCCACTTCTATGAGTCCAATAATAACATTCTCTTTATCGAAAAATCTAGAGTCATTTAATACCAGTAGAATTTTATTGCCTACTCTTTTTCTAATTAGTCCTCTTATTCTAGTTAGTCCTCTTATTTCAAGAATAATTAATCCAAGATTGATGTAATTATAGTTCATAGTTAAAAGAACTCTTCTCATTGTTTGTCATAAGGTTAAATTTTTCTTCTACTCTATCTGGGAGTTATAATGCTTCTTTTTAATGATGTCTAAAAACAAAAGTAGTGAAAGATAGTATCCCATAATTATAATTTTTTGGGATTAAGTGCATTCATTGTGCATTAAAGAATAGTTTAAGATTTCTTTTTACATCTAAAATTTTTTCTAGCTGATGGCTATCTAATTAATTAATATAGTATCTAGTGTTCAAGTCAATAATTTTTTTAAAAGAAGGATCGAGAAGATAATTTAATGGCTTCTAGAAAATTAAATTGTCTTTAGAATTGATATAAAATCACAAATATATATTTTTTTAAAAAAATTAACCATTATATTATATATTTGAACCTTATCACGTCAGTCTTATAAGGTTTGTCTTCATCAATTCCAGTCACAGGAAACGTTTCGTACTTCTTTTTCTGATCTTTCGTTTCATCTTTTGCAAGATACAATTGAATGTTTCATCTTAATCATGCAGGGGAAAATATATTCATATCTGTATCAATCTTAAAATGCAAATTTATACTGCTAAATTCAAATTGATCTAATTTATTATCATACATATATTTCTGCGTATATATATATATATAAGGGGAGCACATAGTACATCAGGCGGCGTCGTAGGCCGCTGGAGACAACCGTGGAGTCAACAATGCCTTGAGCGGCACCAGCTTGGGCGTCGTCAGTCCGTACTTCTCCTCCATGTCGAGCTTCTCCCCCTCCGGCAGCCTCCAATCAAATGCGTGGACCAGCACTCCAAGCATGTACTGCAGCAGCAACATGGCCGCTGCTTTGCCGGTGCAAACCCTCCGGCCTGCGCCGAACGGGATTAACTCGAAGTCGCTCCCCAGCGGGTCGTACTTGGCTGCCCGCTGGCCCATGAACCTGTCCGGGTCGAACCGGAGCGGGTCGGGCCACACCCGATGGTCGCGGCCGATGGCCCAGATGTTGACGAGGAGACGGGTGTTGGCGGGGACATGGAAGCCGTTGACCTCGCAGGGCTCGTAGGAGAAGTGGGGGAGGGCGAGCGGCGTGGGCGGGTGCAGGCGCAGCGCCTCCTTGCAGATGGCGTGAAGAAAGGGGAGGTTGGGGGGGTCGGACTCCCGCAGCAGGCGACCGTGGCCGATGGCGGCGTCGGCCTCCTCCTGCGCGCGCTTTAGGATGGACGGGTCCTTCAGCATCTCGGCGATCGCCCATTCGACTACGATGGCCGTGGTGTCGGTGCCGGCGACGAACAGGTCCTGCAGTAGTACACGTGGCATCTATTTTGATAAGTTCACCCATAAAGGGAAAAAAATATATTTAG
>NW_027433116.1:0-2570 GCF_044706935.1 Curcuma longa
TACATTTTCAAAATAGATATATATCATTTATGTATTACTAATCTATCTTATTATATTTGTTGCAGGATTAGATACTTTGACTTGGTGAGTTTAGATATTTTTCATAGGTTTGATTGTATTTAAACATTTGATATAGTATCATTATATTAAGATCTTTGTATTCAGATATTTGATATTTGTATTTGTATTGTGATTTAATTAGTTTCGTTCAGATATTTGATATGTTATGTTTTATATGTTGTGACTGAATCAATTTAAGAGATTGAGAACTTGTATAGTGATTCATTTGTTTCAGATATTAAATATGTTAAGTTAAATTATTTCATGATTAGATTGTTGTGTTTAAAAAGTTGTTTATGATTCATGTTTAATATGTTGCTATTTAATATGTTGTGTTGTAATGTGTTGTTTATTCCTATTAAACTATCGCTTGTGATAGTTTCAGATATTTGTATATGTAAATAGGGAATAGGGAAAAACGGGAAAACTTTAGCGAAATTTTCTAAATATTAGTGATGAAAATTTAAATTTCTGCCACGAAAACTAAATTTTGTCACTATATTTAGCGATGGAAATTTAAATTTCCGTCACTACTTAGTGACAAAAAACTAAATTCCATCGTTACATTTAGTGACGAAATTTAAATTTCTACCACTAATTAGCGATGGACTTTAGCATTCCGTCGCTAAATATAGTGGCAAAAATAAATATCCGTCGCTAGAACTGAGACGAAACAGTATTTTCGTTTGCCGTGTTTGTGACGATGAATTTCATCGCGATCAACTACGAAATCATAAATTCCGTCGTTAAATTTAACGATGAAAATTTAAATTTCTGTCGCTATATGTAGCGACGGAATTTCGCTTTCCATCGCTACATTTAGCGACAAAAATAAAATTCCATCACTAAATATAGCAATGGAATTTATTATTTCGTCGCTAATTAGCGACGAGATTTTAATTTTGTCGTTAATTGATGTCAGCGATCAAAAATATAGCGACTAAAAAATTTCGTCGTTGTTCGATCATTAATGCCTTTTAGCGACGGAATAGCAATGGAAACATGACTATCGGCGTCCAACACCGGTTGAAACTTAGGTTTTATTCTTCCCTCCATCAATTGGCAACCGCAGGAGAAGCTGGACTGCCGGTGTCTAACATCGGGCTATGCAATTGGGAGAATATAAGAAGAAATGCGAGACGAAATCAGTGGCACTCTCGCGATCGGCCGCCTAATCAGGAAGACAACCACAATCAGGAAGGCAGGGCAGCACTCCCTGACCGCCGTCACTCTCGAGAGAGAGAGAATGGGACGGCGCTCAAGAGACTGTCACGCTCGATAAAGGAGAGGCCAGTCACGTGCAACTCATCCAGGAAGCAGGCGCACGACTAAAGGCAGGTCGACGATGCTCTCGGCAGAGAAGAGGCCAGTGTCACGAGCAACTCAACCAGGAAGGCATGCACATGACTAAAGGTAGGTCAGCGATACTCTCGATAAAAAAGAGGTCGGTGTCACGGGCGATCAAGGAAAATGAGAGAACCGCGATTTCCAAATCGCGATTAGGTTTCCACCTTGGTTGACAACCACCGCTGCCGTAACTTCAATGCTCGGAATGGAGGAGGTTGATCAGGAAGACGTTGTGCGCTCGATCGTGATTTTTGGGAGCCCCTATTCATCACAATTTGGGAGAATCAGGAGGCGGCTGACAGTAATGGTAAAGCAGCTATCCTCGTGAGGAAGAAGGCAGGTGGCGGCAGGCTAGGGTTTAGACCTCTCTCCTTCCACGCGGCCAGCAATGAGCTTTTTATCGCGACCCACTCGATTTCCTCACCGTTGGACGCGGGATTGCTCGTGGAGAAGGTCGCGATCTTCTTTTGTGCGCGCGATCGGCTGAACGGAGGAAAAACCTGAAAAAGAAAAAATAAATCGAGACTGTACTGCATTTATCCCAAGTTTACTGTAGTGAACCGGATTGAACCAGTATTGTAGCAAATCAGATTTATTTTGGTTCAAAATTAAATCGCTTGGTTCAATAATCAAAGGATCTACGATTTGATCCAAATCAGTTTGTTCATTTCGTCTTCACAAGATGAAACCCCTCATCTCTTCTGTTTTGCCAAAATATCTTCCATCATAAATCAAACTAAGTTAGTTCACTTTGTCTTCGTAAGACGAAGTCCATCATTTTATCCTTTGTCCGGTCCAACCAAACTTTCTTTCTCTCGAACTGAGAATCAAATTTTCAAACTCATTTTAAGTCCTTAAGAGAAACTTATAATGCGTGTGACCCAATAGGTTCCCGATTATGTTGGTCATCCATAATTAACTATTAATTACGAAACAATCATAAGTGGCACCTAGTAGTATATCATGTTCCTCAATTGATTGAAAAATCAATGATTGATTGTAGAACCATTTCTAAATCCTTCAGCAACTATAATGAAACGTATCTCGTTCCTTTCACCCTTTTATACTCACTTAGTTCAAGACATGGTCTATGTGTGTCATCCCCACTAAGCTAACTACGTCACATCTAGTCCAAGCTTACTTTCTTGTCCTATGGATTCAAG